>NW_020185325.1:7293020-7388744 GCF_003031525.2 Neophocaena asiaeorientalis asiaeorientalis | reverse complement strand
TTTTAATTGTTGGCTGTGTCAGGTCTTTGCTGCTCGCGGGCTTTCTCTAGTTGTGGCAAGCGGGGGCTACTCTTCATTGCGGTGCTAGGGCTTCTCCTTGCAGTGGCTTCTCATTGCAGAGCATGGGCTCTAGGTGTGCGGGCTTCAGTAGTTCTGGCACGTGGGCTCAGTAGTTGTGGCTCGCAGGCTCTAGAGCGCAGGCTCAGCAGTTGTGGCGCACGGGCTTAGTTGCTCCACAGCATGTGGGATTTTCCTGGACCAGGGATCAAACCCATGTCCCCTGCATTGGCAGGCAGATTCTTAACCACTGTGCCACCAGGGAAGTCCCAGGGTTATTTTAATGGATTTTTTAAAATACAGATTAATCTTGATGTTGGATCCCTATCTCCAGTGATAAGAATGTTCTCCTCGTCCTCGTACAGGGAGGGCATCTTTCTCAAGGGAAATTTTATGCCCTGCTTTGGGTAGTAAGGGGGAAGTCAGAGAGCCTTTCCTGTATTTGCTTTTTCTCAATTGCCTTCAGCTTAATCAGCATGCCACAGTGATATATTTTGGGATGGCATGTTCTGATACCCTTCACTACCTATTAGAAAAATGGGTAAATTATATAAACAGGTTATTCACAGAAGAGGAAATACAAAAGGCCAATAAACATAAAATTATCCTGAACCTCACTAGTAATCAGGGAAATGCAAATTTAAGCAATGAGATAGTTTAACCAGATTGAGAAATGTGGAGGATATGGAGTGTTGGCAAGGGTAAGGTAAGTGGATATTTTCCTGCTGTGCTGCTAGGAGTGTAAAGTCCTCCAGCCATTTTGGGGGGGCAATTTTGGAGTGTGATATGGCACATTCTGATTTTGGGTTAAGAATGGCAGGTATAGCACACCTGAACTTCTGCCCCTTTCCGAAACTCAGTAAAATGACTGAGTTTGCCAGAAAGCCTTTTTTTGTTTTTTTTTTTTTCAAGCGGCATAAACAAGAACAGCAAGAATGTAAAGGACCCAACAGCATCAACATTTTGGACATTGGAAAGCTGACAGAGAAACAAAAACTAATTTGGCAAACACAAGAAGGCTGAAAACAGGAATGTGGAAAGCAAAGAAGCAATCCTTTCCAACACAACTCCCCCTAAAAAGGCTTAGAAATTGATAGTAGCAGGTACCTCTAGGACTTGGAGTGAAAGTCATTTTGCTTCAAAGTTTGTTTGCAATTTAAATCAAATCCCCCCTAATTCTATACTACTAAGCAATTGCCTCTCCCCCCATCTCAAGGAAGATTGGAGGCTAGTTTAGATTTACCATGAAATTAAGTAATCTTTAGGTTCAGAGCCTAGCACTGTCATGGGTCCCTTCCAAGGCCCTGGGAGGGGCCCAAGAAATGTGTTCAAATGGTCATTTTTTGGTTGGTTTTAATTTTTTTAACTAAGTTATTTTTTATTCTCTGTCTCAAAGCCCCCAAATTTCATGAGTTTCAGACACTGCAAAACTGGGATCTGCTCCTGACTAGAGGATTATTATGTGAGGAGGATAAAATAGGATCTCTACTCAAAAGAAACTAGACATTGTTAAGCCAGGGTCCTATACTAAAAAGAGAGGGATTTAGCAAAGCTTTATGTATAGTGAAGTTTGTATACTAAAAGTTCACATTCCCAGACTCCTCTAACCTAGTTTAAAGAATGCTGGCAACCAAGATTTACCCTCTAGGCAGTAGATTTTAAAAGCCGTTTCTTAAAAATTTGAATCCCCAAAGAAAAGACCTAATGATACTGAATCTAGAGTCCCCAAAGAAAAGTTCCTGTGAGATTACCCTACAGTGCAGTGCACAATTGCTGAGCCTCCTTTCCTTAGCACCTTCACACATGGAATTGTAAAGTCTTCTACTCTTAAGTTTAAATATGTACACCAAGAGCCAGCATCTTATGGAAAACTAAAAGAATAAATGGAAATAAGTGAAAAAAAAACCCACTTAAAGTAGTAAGAGAATTTAACAAAGTAGCAGGATATAAAATTCACATAAAAAATATACAGTCTTCACCAAAGAAGATATACAGATGGCAAATAAGCATATGAAAAAACGCTCCATATCATATGTCATCAGGGAAGTGCAAATAAAAGTGAGATATCACTACAGACCTACTGGGATGGCCAAAATCCAGGACACTGACAACACCAAATGGTGGTGAGAATGTGGAGCAACAGGAACTCATTCATTGCTGGTGAGAATGCAAAATGATACAGCCACTTTGGAAGAATATTGGCACATTCTTACAAGACATATTCTTACCAAATGATCTGATTGTGCTCCTTGCTATTTACCCAAATGAAGTAAAGATGTATGGCCACACAAAACTCTGCACATGGATGTTTATAGCAGCTTTATTCATAATTGCCAATCTTGGAATCAAACAAGATGTCCTTCAGTAGATGAATGGATAAACTGTGGTACATCTAGACAATAGCATATTATTCAGTGCTAAAAAAGAAATCAGCTATCTGGGAGTGGCCAAGATGTCAGAGTAGGTAAATCCTGAGCTCACCGCCTCTCGTAGGCACACCAAAATTACAACTAGATTATCTACAGAGCAACTATTGATGAGAAGGACCAGCAGACTAGCAGAAAAAATCTACAACTAAAAATGTAAAGAAGGAACAACAGTGAGACAGGTAGGAGGGGCAGAGATGTCGTATAATTAATACCTGTACCCACCAGTGGGCGATTCACAGATAGGAGAATAATTACAACTGCAGAGTTTTTCTTCAAAGAGTGAGGGATCTGAGCCCTGCATTGGGCTTCTCAGCCCAGGGCTCCTGCACTAGGAAGACAAGCCCTCAGAATGTTTGGCTTTGAAGGCCAGCAGAGTTTACTTTTGGGAGACCCTTTTGGGAAATAGAGACTCCACTCTTAAAGGGCACACACAAAATCTCACATGCTTTGGGACCCAAGGCAGAAGCAGTAACTTGAAAGGAACCTGGGTCCAGACCTCCCTGCTAATCTTGGAGAGCCTCCTGGAGAGAAAGGAGGCAATGGGAGATCCCATTGGGACAGACACTGACTGCAGCCATTTGGGGGAGTCATTCTACCATGAGGACACATGTGTTGGCAAGATGAACTTAATAGATGTATATAGAACGTTCCATCCAAAAGCAGCAGCACCTACTGCTGCTTTTCAAGTGCACATGGAACATGCTCCAGGATAGATCACATGCCAGGCCACAAAACAAATCACAGTAAGTATAAGAAAATGGAAATATCAAGCACCTTTTCCAACCACAATGCTGTGAAACTAGAAATCAACTGTAAGAAAAAAAAAACTGCAAAAAATACAAACATGTGGAGGCTAAATAATATGCTGCTAAACAACTAATGGATCACTGATGAAATCAAAGAGGAAATCAAATAATACCTGGAGGGGCTTCCTTGGTGGTGCTGTGGTTAAGAATCTGCCTGCCATTGCAGGCGACACAGGTTTGAGCCCTGGTCCGGGAAGATCCCACATGCCGTGGAGCAACTAAGCCCGTGCGCCAGAACTGTTGAGCCTGCGCTCTAGAGCCCACGAGCCACAACTATGGCGCCTGTGTGCCACAACTACTGAAGCCCGTGTGCCTAGAGCCCATGCTCCACAACCAGAGAAGCCACCGAAAAGAGAAGCACGCACACTGCAACAAAGTGTAGCCCCTGCTCGCCGCAACCAGAGAAAGCCTGCGTGCAGCCATGAAGACCGAACACAGTCAAAAATTAAAATAAAAAAATTTAAAAAATACCTGGAGACAAATGAAAAAGCAGTTCTAAAAGGGAAGTTTATATCCATGCAAACCTACATTAGGAAACAGGAAAAATCTCAAGTAAACAACCTAACCTTATATCTAAAGGAACTAAAAGAAGGAGAATAAACAAAACCCAAAGTTATTAGATAGAAAGAAATCATAAAGAACAGAGCAGAAGTAAATGAAATAGAGACTAAAAAAAAAAAAAATAGAAAAGATCAAAGAAACAAAGATCTAGTTCTTGAAGAGATAAACAAAATTGACAAATCTTTAGCCAGACTCATCCACAAGAAAAGAGAGAGGGCCCAAATCAATAAAATCAGAAATGAAAAAGAAGTTACAACTGACACTACAGAAACATAATGGATCATAAGAGATTACTACAAACAGCTACACAGCAATAAAATGAAAAACCTAGAAGAAATGTACAATCTCCCAATACTGAACCAGGAAGAAACAGAAAATACGAACAGACCAGTAATGAAATTGAATCAGTAACAAAAAAAAACCTCCCAACAAACAAATGCCAAAACCAGATGGCTTCACAGGTGAATTCTACCATTTAGAGAAAAGTTAACACCTATCCTTCTCAAACTATTCCAAAAAATTGCAGAAGAAGATACCCTTCTGCACTCAATCCACGAGGTCAGCATCACCCTGATACCAAAATCAGAGAGAGAATGTCAAACAGAGAAAGGCAAATACTGTATAATTTCACTCATATGTGGAATCTTAAAAAACAAAATAGGCAGGCGCTGCAGGTGTTAGCTCTGGTGCAGGCAGCTCTGACTAAGCTTCCACTCGTGAACGGACCGACGGACTGACGAGGTGCCGCGCTCCCACCGGCCTCCTCCGACCGCCCAGCGGCAGGCGAGTGCCCCGGGCGATGCAGCCGGCAACGCTGCCGAGCCCAAGCCCGAAGGCCGCCGCCTGGCGATGACTTTTCAAGATTTTTCTCCTTTTTGCCGGACTTCTGGTTAAAGTTCCTGTGGGGTTGTATTTTTTCTGAAAATTACTGCTTTTCCAAAGCCTCCTGTTAATATCCCCTGAGGACAGTGGCTTTTGCGCGACCATTGTCGCGGTGGTGGGCCTGCATGTGATGCTGGCGGGGTTCGTGTTCATCATGTGGAAGGAGGGGATGCCTGAATGGCGGGAAGAGAAAAACGAGCAGCGCAGCCCTTGCTTCCAAGCTGCAGGCGTGGGGGGCCGGGAAGTCCTGAAAGGGGTTTTCTTGTCCGTGTTTAAAAAGAAAAAGTGTGGGTTTTTTGTTTTTTGGGTTTTTTTTTTTTTTCTGTTTAAGAGGGGAGGGAAATTAAGTATTTACTGCAGCTTACACTGGTAAAAATGCGGGCGCGGGGAGGGCTGACATTTTTCTCCACTGCCTGTTAAGGTGCCAAGTGCTTTTCGTTCTGGACATAATGCTTTTGACTGAGATCATGTCTGACTAATGTAAATATTAGTGTCAGAATAGAAGCTAAGATAAAGTAACACTAATTAGTAGGTTTAGAATTTATTTCGTATTAAAATACGTGTCGTGATGTAAGTTTTCTGGCTTGGCTCCCTCATTGATGCTGCTCACAGAGACGTGGATGTGTTGTTACTGCTTTCCAACTCTGCCTACTACGTGGCCTATTATGATGATGAAGTTGACAAAGTAAACCAGTATCAACGACTAAGTCTAGAAGACCTGGAAAAAATTGAAATAGGTCCTGAACCCACTCTTTTTGGTAAGGCAGAGTTCTGCTGCGTGCGACTGCATTACAGATATAAAGAAGCAAGTGGCTATTTCCACACCCTGAGAGCTGTAATGCTCAATGCAGAAGAGGATGGAAAAGATACCCTTCAGTGCATTGCAGAGATGCTGCAGATCACCAAGGAAGCCCTGGGATTAGATGTACCTATAATAGAGAAAAAGCTTGAGAGGAAGAGCAGTAAACCGCATGAAGACATCATTGGCACCAGATCTCAAAACCAAGGCTCTTTGGCCCAGGGGAAAATTTTTTAATGAGCAAATTTTCATCTCTAAATCAAAGAGTGAAACAGACCAAATCCAATGTAAATATTGTCATTCTACGAAAGCTAGGAAACTTTACAAAACCTGAAATGAAAGTTAACTTTCTGAAACCAAACTTAAAAGTAAATCTTTGGAAATCAGATAGTAGTCTTGAAACCATGGAAAACACTAGTGTGATGGATAATGAAGCCCAGGCTGAGTCAGATGGGGAAATGTGTTCAGATAATGACTCATACTGCTCTGATGAATTCCTTACAAATTCCAAGTCTGATGAAGACAGGCAGCTAGCAAACTCTTTAGAGAATGTAGGGCCAGTAGACTATGTTCTTCCTAGTTGTGGTATTATTGCTTCAATGCCTCGATTAGGCAGTCCATCCCAGTCTATTAGCAACACTGATATTAGCATTCATTTTCCTTCAGAGGTTACTCTTGCTCATGAAAGTGGGCTTGGAAAAGGCTATGCGTCTTCTTTGAAGAAAAGTCCTTCTGCTGACAACATACACACATTGACTGGCTTAGCCTAGCCTGTGGATATTTATTGCCACAGATTTGTTCAAGATGCATAAAACAAAATGACCCAGCTGTCAGAAACCAGGTCTGTTTCTCAGCAGGCTAGTGAGGAAGGAAATCAAATGACCAATCGAGTGTCTAATGAAGAAACTCACTTTGAATCAACGGAACAGATACCTTCTCGACCATCTCAATTAGATGTGTCTTTTTCTGCAGCAGGCCCACATCTTTTGTCAGTTGAACCAGTGCATTCAATTGTATCTCAAAAGACCCCCGGCTCCGAATCTGGCACACTTGAACTTGAGAGAAGGCTTCACGTAACTCCTCCTTCAGAGAGCTGTAGCAGCAGAGCAGTCTCTCCCTTTGCAAAGGTTCGAAGTTGCATGGTCCAGGTTGCTAATATTACCCAAGGTGGATTAACTCAGGGGATAAACTTTGCAGTGGCAAAGGTTCAGAAGAACCCTGCAGAACCTGAAGTGGTTAATGAAGTCCAGCAGAATGAACTTAAAAATATGTTTACTCAATGCCAGACATGAATAATTCAGATTTAGTGTTTAGCCACACAGAATCATGTGGCTTTTATTTAATCCAAAAGAAAGGAGGAGTCATATAACCTGTACTGTCTTTGAATCTAGGGATCCCAAATTCTAATTATGTTTATTTGGAAAGGTTTCAAAAAGAGACTGAACCTGAGAAGATTTCCAAATTTGAGAGCTAGGACAATGGAAGTGCATCACCCTAGAATGTGTAGACCTAAATAGGTTATACACTACAGAGCAGTTTGTCTCTCTAAAAGTAATTCAAGAATACATTGCTTTAGGACGTAATAACCTGAAATTTTTTGGAGTGGGGTGGGTGGGTAGAATGTATGAAGTAGACACAAAGTGTGGACATGGATCCATTTATGTGATTAGCATTTTTCATAATTTGTTTTTTTCTGTTTGTCAGTTCATTTCCGTGTGTTTCCTCTACAAGGTAAATACTTAGTTTTTAGTGACTTCAAAGTGTTACTAGTATGGACAAGCATTTTAATATAAAAACTATCGGTTTAGTTTTTGATGGCTTAACCATTCCCTATAAAGAGTTAATTGAGGGCTAATGGCGCTACAGTCAAGAAATGAATGTCCATTTGATCCTGATTTTTCCTACATTCTACTTAAACAAATTTAAAATACTGCTACCTTGTACACCCCAAAGTCTAGGAGCATTAATACTTGCCAGTCATAAAACCTGAGATGTGAGATGTGAATACCAGCACCTATTAATTTTGCTCTATTTTCAGAAATGTTAAGAATGTATACATATTGGATACTGGTAATGCAGTCCATAACTTCCTGTGTAGATGAGCACAACTATTGAAAATTTAGTCTGAAGCACAATTGTGCTAAAATTTTAGGTTTTATGACTGTAACCTTGACCACATGGAATCAGGGCCTTGTCTGTAAGCCTATACAGTAAGAAAGTTGCGCACCTTCTTCCAAACAAGTATTGGTCTGTCTGATATCTTAAGAGCTTTACTCTGTTGAAGTGATTCTCAGCTAAACATTATGTCTGCTGTAACTTTGATATTTCTACTTTTGTTATTTATTAGTGGTATCTTTTTTGAAGTGTCAGATGTTGTGACTATTTAAAATAAATATCATTATAATTTAAGTGAAAAAAAATGAAAAAAGAAAACAGAAACTGTGTTATAGTTACAGAGAATAAACAGGAGGTTCGGGGTGGGGGTAGGAAAGGGAGGAAAGAAATAGGTGAGGAAGATTAATAGGTATAAACTTCCAGTTGCAAAACAAATGAGTCAAGGGTATGAAATGTACACTGTGGGGAATATAGTCAGCAACTTTGTAATATCTTTGTGGTGACATATAGTAACTATACTTCTCATGGTAATCATTTTGAAATGTATAGAAATATCAAATTACTCTGTTGTGTAACAGGAACTAACATAGTGTTGTTGGTCAATTATACATCAGAAACAAGCAAACTAACTAACTCATAGAAAAGGAGATCAGATTTGTGGTTACCAGAGTCGGGGAGTGGGAGAGGGGGAATTAGATGAAGACAGTCAGAAGGTACAAACTCCCAGTTATAAGATAAATTATTACTAGGGATATAATATACAACGTGATAAATATAATTAACACTGCTGTATGTCATATATCAAAGTTGTTAAGAAAGTAAGTCCTAAGGGTTCTCACCACAAGAAAAAATTTTTTATATTTCTTTAATTCTGTATCTATATGATATGATGGATTTCACTAAACTTATTGTGATAATCATTTCATGATGTATGTAAGTCAAATCATTATGCTGTATACCTTATACAGTGCTGCATATCAATGATATCTCAATAAAACTGGAAGAAAAAAAAGAAATGAGCTATCAAGCCATGAATAGATGTGGAGAAAACTCAAATTGATATTACTTAGTGAAAGAAGCCATTCTGAAAAGGCTACATACTATATGGTTCTAGTCATATGACATTCTGGAAAAGGCAAAACTACGGATAAAGTAAAAAGATGAGTGGTTGCCAGGGGTTGGGGTCTGGGGCAGGTATGGATAAGTGGAGCAGAAAGGATTTTTAGGGTTGTAAAAATACTCTCTGTAATATTATCACGATGGATACAAGTCATTGCACCTCTGTTCAAACCCATAGAATGTACAACACCAAGATAGAATCCTAAGGCAAACTATGAACTTTGCATGATTATGATGTGTCAATGTAGATTTATCAACTGTAACAAATGCACCACTCTGATGGGGGATGTTAATGACAGGGGAGGCCATGCATGTGCTTTTCTACACTAACTTTTTAAAAAATGTTTATCATTGAGGTAAAATTTACATACCATAACAATCACCATGTTAAAGTGTACAATTCAGTACTTTTAAGTATATTCACTAAAGTGTGCAACCAACACCGCTATCTAATTCCAGAACCTTTTTTTCACCTTAAAAAGAAACTTTGTACCTATTAGCAATCATAGTTTTTGACAAGGAGACTCCATATCATAAAGATATCTATACTTCCTAAGCTATTTATAAATTTAGTGTCATCCAAAAAGGCATAAATACCAAAAGAATTCAAAGTTAAGTAAATTGTAGGTTGGTGCCTACAGAGTCCTTTCAGGAAAGTTGGCGTGTTCCTGCCTTACGGGGTCTCTGATAGACACTGAATGTTTTTTCCCCCCCAGATTCATATGTTGAAACTGAATGTGCTGATATTTGGACATGGGGCCTTTGGGAGATGATTAGGTCATGAGAGCAGGGCCTGCATGAATGGAATTTGTGCCCATATAAAAGAGTATCCAGAGAGTTCCCTTGCCCCTCTGCCATGTAAGGACACAATGAAAAAATGACTATCTACGAATGAGGAAGCAGGCCTTCACCAGACATGGAATCTGCCTTGATCTTGGACTTCCCAGTCTCCAGAACTGTAAGCAATAAATTTCTGTTGTCTATAAACCACCTAGTCTATGGTATTTTTGGTATAGAAGGCTGAAGGGACCAAGACGGCTCCAGACTGACAAATGGTAAGGAATTTTCCTTCCTGGCAGTCCAGGTATACGCTTACATTTTGGAGACCTCAGGAATGAGGGATTTCCCCAAATTTATAGGTACTGTCTATGAATCCTGGTCAGAGAGTTGCTTGGGTTTGTTTTCCTAGCCTTGGAAGAGTAAATAGCAATGTATAAAATCCTTGTCTATAGAAGTGCAAATATATTTTTTTCTGGTGGAAGGACAATAGGGACCCTCTCACCCCAAAAAGCAAGTTTTAAGTCCCTATGCAAATTCATTTCAGTATTTCTGATTTATAAATATCTCCATCCCTGCTTGCTGCGACTAGAGAAAGCCCACACGCAGCAACGAAGACCCAGCACAGCCAAAAATAAATAAAATTAAAAACTAAACAAGGGCTTCCCTGGTGGCGCAGTGGTTAAAGATCCACCTAACCAATGCAGGGGACACAGGTTCAAGCCCTGGTCTGGGAAGATCCCACATCCCGTGTGCCACAACTACTAGGCCTGCACTCTAGAGCCCGCGAGCCACAACTACTGAAGCAGGCGCGCCTAGAGCCTGTGCTCCACAACAAGAGAAGCCACCTCAATGAGAAGCCCGTGCACCACAATGAAGAGTAGCCCCTGCTCGCCGCAACTAGAGAAAGCCTGTGTGCAGCAATGAAGACCCAACACAGCCAAAATAAATAAAATAAAATAATTTTTTAAAAAGCTTTTCAAAACAAAACAAACACCTGATTTTTCACCACAGATGGTTTAAGAAGCACTGCTTTAAATAACATGCTTTCTTCCATTGGGAAAGGAGGGGCCGAGCTGCAATGAGTTTCTGTTCCTCAGAAAAAAAAAAACTCTGACTAACATGTTAAAAAAAAAAAAAAAAAAACTTCATTCTTTAACTTTGCCTTTGAATCAGTTATGACATTTTCCTGGTTCTCTCATTAGGAATAAGTTAAGTAGAATCTTTGATACATGTATACTTTATAGCTATATCAGAGCTTGATTTTAATTTTTTTTTGTTTTTTTTTTTAAGTATTTATTTATTTGGGTGCACCAGTGGCTTGCAGGCTCTTAATTCCCTGACCAGGGATCGAACCCATGTCGCCTGCAATGGAAGCGTGAAGTCCTAAACACTGGACCGCCAGGGAATTCCTGTTTTTAACTGTTTTTGAAAATTATCTTTTAATATGACTTACTCCCATATTTGCCTGCTTATACAGAATTTATTTTATTTTTTTACAGAATTTATCATATGCCCAACTCTGTTTTGTTTTGCTTACATTATTTGTTCCTCACAACAAAGTACATGAAGTAAGTACTGGTAATAGCTTGCCATCCTCCACTCTTTTGTGGCAGATGGGGAACCTGAGACCAAAAGTTCACAGATGAATGAAATAGGATTAAAAGCCAGGCAGCTTGATTCCAGAGTCTACACTCTTCACCACTACATTATACTCCCTATACATAGAGAAAACTGTCTTGAGCCTCTAAGATTTCTTAAGATGAATCTATAAATTAGTTTCTAATTTTGATTTGGCTTCCCTTGGAACTTGAAGATTAGCCAAAGCGTGCTAGGTTAACATCAGTATTTCCAGTGTGAGAGAGTTAGAGTTACAAACTTGGCATTCTTGTACTATCCCTCCCCCCAGTGAGTATGAGTTTAATCTTATATGATCATGGCTCTAGGCTATGGTAAAAACAAGACAACAGGCCCAAAATGGAGTTGCTTATTCTAAGCCCCATGTCACCAAACCAAGACAATTTAATTACAGTTTCAGCACTACCAGAAATGGAATCTTAAATCAGTCAATCAGGAATTGCCTGATCACCACTAGTTAGGTAATCTGCCTGATAGATCCCTGTAATCCCCTAAAAAAAAGCAACTTTGCAATAACCACCTGCTTTTTTACCTAGTATAACTTCTTTGTTCCTGCTCTCTCAAGGCTATAAAAGTCTTTTATTTTGTATAGCTCCCTGGAGCTCCTTTCTATCTGCTAGATTGGATGCGGCCTAATTCAAATTGAATTTTGCTCAAATAAACTCTTAACATTTTTAATATGCCTCAGTTTATCTTTTAACACCTATGATAAGAATGATTCTCTAGGCCTTCAAGTTAGAAAGCAGGTCCTATTGACCTTGGATAACCCTGGCTCACCTCACCATTTCTACCTTTCTTTACAATTTCCTGACTGATTACTCCATAATAGTTGATAATGATTAAGAATCTGTATTAAAAAGAAAAGATTAAATTATACTCAATAAAATTCTTAGGAAAATAGTAAGTCTGTAACACAGTTGAGAACTATTTGTATCCCAAATGGTTAAAGTAGGTTTTAAAGCTTAAAGGAAGAAACATACAACTATCCAGAAAATTGCCACCCAAAATGCTTTATTTCCCAAGGTGTCCAAGTAGTTGAACTTTTATCACATCAGTTAGTGGCCTTTCCAGCACTGCATGGAAGTCCATTGACTATTGTTAAATAAAATCCTGCTGTTCTTCACCCTGGAGCATGCTATGCTGCATAAGCCTTCTTTAAAGTTGTGTGAATCAGCTCAAAACATACTGATTTCTGTAGCTGTTTTGCAGATGGCTGCCTATCTTTCTCAGGTAATCACAGGACTCACCAAAAGTGAATTGCAAGTCTACTATTAACTCTAAAGTTTAAGTCAGACCATCCCAGACCTGCCCTACAATTTAAAAAAGAAAAAGAAAAAAAAATCCAGAGGTATTTGGGTGATAGGAAAATAGATATTTTAATATCTTTATATAAAAGTGAAAGAAATAACAATTCTCAGCCTGACTGTACATATAAATCATGTAGGAGTGTTAAAAATATGAATGCCTGGGATGCACACAAACCAATTAAAAAAGTATAACTGAAGGGCTGTAATTTTAAAAGCCTGGATATCTGAGTGCTTAAAATTTCCGGAGGTGATTCTGATGCTCAGAGAATGGGTTAAGAACCACTGCTAGAGATATTATTATACTGAAATTTTGAATGTCAGTTTGGGTAACTTTAAGCAATAGATCTGTTGACTCATATTTTCTTTCCACCATTTCCAAGATATCCAGCGTCTTTTGGATTGAAGTAATCAACATATTTTTAAATTAAAAAAAAGCCAGTTGTGACAAATGACGATTTGGTCATATCCTTTTCTTTTCTTAGACTAGGCAAAATGCCCAAAACATTTCTCCAAGCTGGCTTCCCTTATATTTGGGACTGACAGTGACAGTCACCTTGGCTGGTTAGAGGATGAAGAGCAGCCTAATGCTTGAATGAGGAATAAAGTAGCTGGTGAATGCAGATTAGAACCAGCTGCATTTCTAGTGATAGAGTCTGTCAAGAATTTTTTTTTTTTAAACTTATCTGCCACCAGTCTTTTTGTTTCACTGCCAAGTTGTTTTTTAACTTTATGTTTTGGTGTCATCCATTAAAGATTAAATAGTTCAAAACCTGGAATTCCACTTAAGAGGCTTTTCTGACAAGCAAGGAAGTTGAATTTCTTTGTCCTGTATTGCAAATTGTGAATACAGAAAAGCAGTATTAATCTAGATTCCATCAAGTCACTATATGTGCTTATTCAGGTATGTGTTTGGCTACGTAATAATTCTATATGTGTATCTTAGCATAGGTATTATCTGTTGGGAATTAAGACTTTATGTGGCTGTTAAAACTTGTGATTCACCATTTGTATTCCAGGACCATTAGCTCAAGATTTATCACGGTTTTGTTTTCTCCAGCAGACAAAGTACAATCTCAAGACTGATCTAAGGTTTTGGATCACCAAAACAAAGAGTCTGTTCAGAGGACCAGCTACTTAATTTGTGGGACTCAGTGCAAAATGAAAATGTGGGGTGCCTTGTTCAGAAATCATGAAAAGTTTCAAGATGGCAATGGCAGAGCATTAAGCTGAGTGTAGAACCCTTCTAGACGCAGACCCTTCTACACGTGTGTGTGTGTGTGTTTTTCATGTAAATGTATATATACACAAACAAAACTTTTATATAAAAATTAGATTTTTAAGGAAAAATCTCAAATATATATGCTTTTATATATACATATATGTGTGTGTGTATACACACACACATAACTATTTCTCTTCCTTAAAAATTTCATCTCCTCTTAAAACTTGAGCTGTTACTTCTGGGAAGATGATTACAATATTTGTGTCTCTATCGTATTCATTCAACAAATATTTACCTTTTTGCCAGAATTCTGTTCTACGCATTTAGAATGGATATAATGATTCAGGTCCAAAACCCATCTTGGACCATAGAGGAAACTTAGGAATGAAAAAACATGGTGGAGCAACAAGATGAAACGATCCTGGGTTACTGACATAGTGGGGCCATCGTGCCAACTCTGGACTACCTATCTCAGACCTTTATGTGTTAATGTTATGTAAGCCACTGATAGTTTGAATTTTTCTGTTATTTTAACTGAATCTAAACCTAACTAGTAAAATAGACATCACAAATTTAATATGTACAAAAGTGGACTTTGGATTTTTTTCTCTCAAACCTCAGTAATGGCATCTTATATCCTTCCAGTTGCACAGGCTAAAATCCTTTTGGAAAGGGGTCCTTAACTTTGGGTTCATGAAGGCTCAAGGGGTGATGGAGTCTATAAACTTGGAAAAATTTACACCTATAATACCATGAACCTATAACTAAAATTTAATATTTCCTTCATTTATGATCACAGGCAATAAACCACAGTAGTGTTAGTAGTATCTGTGACATTGTCACCAATAAAAATCACAGATATTTTTATATCATATACAGTTGTTGCAGAAATTTCAAAATATCTTTAATACTTATCATTGCTTTGAATTATAGGAGCAATTATGAAGAAGCATATATATCACATATTTTCTAATATTTTGATAACAATATTTCAATATAATTGGCTTCCTTTGTAATCTTATGCATTTCATTTCATACACTTAAAACATTGTTCTAAGAGAGTGGTTCATAAGCTTCACCAAGGGCTAAAAGGGTCCATGCCATAGGAAGGGTAAAAGCCCTTTTCTTCTGGTCATCCTTGACCTCTCAGTTTATCTCATACCCATGTAGCAGAAGCTGCTAGGTACCACCAATATCTATTCTTCCTATTTCCTTAGTATCAGAACCTCAGGGTTTTTTGTCAGGGAGCAATAATAGTCTCACTTGAGAGACTTCATTTCCCAGACACTCCTTGTAGTTAAGCATAGCCTTGTGACTAAGCTCTAGCTAAGGAGTTATAAGTCAAAATGTTAATATTTTGTAGGACTTCTGGAAAGGTTGTTTAAAAGGTCTGACTTAGCTGGATAGAAGACACAGAGAGCCACTGCACCTTTTTGGATGGCCTACTTCTGGGATTATTTTACATTAAAAAAAAAAAACAGTCTAGGTAGAGTTCTGTTCCTAATTGACGAATACAGTTTCTAAACTCCTAACTGATACACTCCACTTATAACAAATCCTATTGGTTCTGCCTTCAAAATCTAATTCAAATTCAGAGTTTGAGTACTTCTCACTATCTCCACCACTGTTACACTTGTCCCATCAAATCTCACCTGAGTTAGTGCAACAACAAATTCTAACTGGTCTCCCTTCTCCTGCCTGGCTCCCCATGGTGTTTTCTCAACAACTGTCCAGAGTGACATTTTAAAATTCATAAGGTGGATCACATCACTCCTCTGCCCCAAACCTTTAACAGTTTTTTTTTTCTCATTTCAAATGAAAGTTAAGTCCTAATGATGGCTTATGTAGTTTTATAAGTTGCTACCAATCTACCCCCTTACTTCTCTGATCTCTTCCCATTCTACCCCAGCTCACATAATTCCTGTCCCATCTGCCCCCTTGTTGTTCTTTGAATATGACAAACATGCTCAAGGTAGGTGCTCAGTAATATATTTATCTAATGAATAACTGAGGGAAAAAAAAAGAAGGCTATTTCAGACCAATTTTTGCTCTAGGCTAGAATTATTCAATGTAGGTAGACCTGATTATTCCAAATGATTGGATTCTTATGTGTAATATTGATAAAATAACTATTTATGGTGCCAATAGTGTAGAATATAACAATAAAAGTTGTCACTGATCATGAAAGGAATAGTTGTATCATCACTCTGACTTAGACAGTCTTGCCACAAAACCAACTCTCTTGATTTCCCCATTTCTCTCAACAGGTAGTCAGATTCAAACACTTGGTTATCCTGATTCTTCCCCATCAAAAATGCCATCATCTTCATGATGTCGCTCAAGCTGGCCTTTTGCTTTTCATCCCTTCTGCTTCCCTCTATTTCAAGGTTCTATCGTCTAACACATGGATTTTACTGCAGGAACCTCCTACTGTGCTTCCCATCATTTCTCTCTCTCTTATCCTGAGTACTACCATTAGAATAATTTCCCTAAAAGACTGGTTTTAATAGATCCTCTCCAGCTCAGTATCACTTAATATTTATATATTTATTTACTGATGGTAAAAACTAATGTACAATGAAGCTTGTTACTAGAGGTAAAGAAGCTGAGGAGTCTATTTGTTCTTATTGCTATACTGTAAGTTCATAGCAAAAGAATAATAATGAAATTTAATTATCCATAACATAACTGTCCACATAGTTGGTATAATTAGGTATAATTAGATATAATTTCAAAGCTACTTGCCAGTAAAAGACTTGAAAAAAGGTGTTTTAAAAAACTATGCTTTATGCATCTTCTATAATTCATTTCAATTCTTGCTTATTTAACATTTACAAGGTACATAGTACTGAACTATATGTTGTACTATGGGAATAGACAAATGAATACACAAATTGAGAATATTGGGAGTGTGTTCTATATTATCAAGCTACGTAGAAATTCTGGTAAGGTATTGGGAAAAATGAGACAATGGGAAAGGGGAAAAACGGTAATTGAACCATTGATCAATGAATCAAGGAGAAATACATTTGTTTTTAGGTGATTTGTTTCCATTGAACTATTTAGGTTATTTCAAGTTTTTAGAAATATCTGGCCATTAAATAGACAATAAGATGTACTAAATTTTAAATATTTAAATGATATTTCTTATGGCAAAAACTGCAAAAACTACAACCTTTAAATGTAAGCCTAGCAGTCATCATGATATTTTTAACAGAAACGTATTGTGTTGAGAAAATTACAAAGGAAATGCCAAGGAAGACTCAATTTGACGCTGAGGTTCTATTTCATGTCTCTTCAGCAACACTTTAATTTAACCTCAGAATCAAAATGATAAAAAGTACTCGAGAATCAACTGTGAGAATCACCATGGAGACCACACCGTGTTCTCAGGTCACATTAATGAGGTCTCTCCATTCTGCCAAAGACAAGTTCCTTGCATCTGGCAGTGCTGCATCTAGTAGACAGAAAATTGTGTGGTTGCAAGTATAACAAATACACACTCAAATCAGCATCAGTAAAGAGGGGATTTATCAAAGGGATAAAACTGGCCATTTGAAAAACATTTGAAGAATAAAATACAGTTGGGTCACCTGGAAAATGGAAAAAGACTGTTATAAACCCAACAACTTCCTTTCACCTCCCTCAGGGTGTTAGGGACTCTGTTTGTCTCTGTTTACTTGTGGCATCTCTGCTCCCCCATAAATTATCTTGTTCTTAGCTTTGATTTGTTGTCCGTTCTCATGTTTCGCCCTGACCTTTCAGTTCAAGCATTTAGCATCTTCTGACTCATTGGCTCAGTATCTGTATTCAAAAGTCCGAGAAAAAGAATCCTATTTGTTTAGTTTAGGTCGGGTGTCTCCAGGTGGAGCAACAGGGTGTGGAGGCCTTAGTATATGGCCTTACAGGGGCTGTGACCAGTTAAAATACACATCATCTACAGTTTTGTGAAACCCTTAAGGGGTAAAGAGGCCGATGGCGATAGTATATTTCCAGCTCCATTTTGGAATCTTACCATTAATTCATTCATGCTTTTCTTCCCCACTGAGTTTAAGAAATTAAGATAATACACACACACACACACACACACACACACACACACAGTCTAAATTATCGAACAGCTGACAAAAAATTAAGGTTGTTATTTTGATCCTTCTGTTTGACTTGTTATTTGAATGAAAACTCAATGAGGAAATATTTATTGATTCCCTTCAGTGAGCTCAGCACTGGACAACTTGGGGTGGGAGAGGTGAGGAGGACAATAAGTGATAAAAGTGGTCTTTGACGTCCTAGGTTTTTCTGAGTTATGAAAAGTCTAAACCCTTAAAGGCCCCTCCATTTCTGGTAATTACCAATGGGCTCATAGGTGTGTAGTCTACACAAACTTATTGTTGACCTGCTCATCCGTGACGCTCAATTCTTGCCACTACTTCTGCAATCATACTCTCACTTCTCAGAACTTGCCCCTTCAACAGCCTTCACATGAGAGAAGGATTCTAGAAAATTCCCTTAGGCAAATTATGGGGAAGGAAGAGAAGACACATGATGTTTATTTATTTATTTATTTACTTTGGTTAAGTGGCCAGCATCATTAAAAAAAAAAAATCAGGAGAATTCAAATAACAATATGGTTTTCTTGTTTCTCTTGAAAAATCTGAAAATCTGGCCTTCGGGGATCTATATTTTCATACAGCTGGACCCACATAGTAGTCTCCCTCTTTAGATGGGGCATGAGCTTCCCAATTTGTCATCGTTCCCCTACTGTGTCCTGTATTATATCCAGCCTGCTTGACTCATTTTACTTAAAAGCCCTGCCCTTGTAGGCATTTGTGTTTGCAAATCTTGATCTTTCTTAGTTCACGAAATTTACTGTATTCTTTTATTTTTTTCCAAATCTAACTTCTGGAGAAATTGTGACACATCTCCAGGTTTGAGAATATTTTGTGGTGCCACATTACACTCAAAATTGCGAGCCAAGTCAGAGACAAGTAATTTCTACTCTTTTAATTTAGGGACAATTCTTTGCTTACCTCCTCTGACATCTACTTCCAGAGCTAAGGAAATCCATTGTCTGCTTAATTTATTACAAAACTTAATGACAGTATGCCTGATTTAATCATTGGTCCTGGTCACCATCTGTGCAGGGAATCTAGTGCAAAAAGTGCCTCCTTGTGGTTTGCCCTAAGATTGCAGCACATGGAATAAGGTTCTTTCTGCAACCATATTGCTCATCCCCACAACGTAATTATTTTAAAAAGTAGTAATGTTAGGAAAAACTGTCCACTACTTGGAAATAGGCAAAAGAGTTAATTGAGTTTAGCAGACCTTCTGGGGATTATCTGATTATATAACATTGTGCATCTTTGATTGACTTTCTACTGAGGAGGCTATTTTACATCTCAATAGCATAGAAATTAACTTGTACAAAACTAATAATAAAGCAAATAATGCTTGTGCATACCAAGGAAAATTAATTAATTTTGTGTCATAGATATAAAATTTATTTCTGCCTCATAGGAAGGATTACCACAAACATTAAATTTTATTGCCTTATTGGTAATTAACCAGTTTTGCATCTATTAGCAAGTTCTTTTCAGCATTCCTGATTGTGTATGCATGTATGTTTTTGAAATTTTATTTTAAACTGATTCTCCCATTATTATTAAGTTGAATAAAATCTTTCATGTGTGTTCATTTTATATATACATAAAAGTAAAAAATATATTTTTTTCTTTTTGAACATAATACTTTAGCAATTAAATACCTGATATTTTGGGCTTCCCTGGTGGCGCAGTGGTTGGGAGTCCGCCTGCCGATGTAGGTGACACAGGTTCTTGCCCCAGTCCGGGAAGATCCCACATGGAGCGGAGCGGTTGGGCCCGTGAGCCATGGCCGCTGAGCCTGTGCGTCCGGAGCCTGTGCTCTGCAACGGGAGAGGCCACAACAGTGAGAGGCCGGCCCGCGTACCGCAAAAAAAAAGCAACAAATAAATCCCCTGATATTTTGATTATTGTATTTCAATAGCTCCAACTGAAAAAGAAACTCAGACAGGTTGCTAAATATGTAAACCTAAATTATACAAAAATTAGTTGTAGTGACAATTTTAGGTACAGAATATTTTAGGTATAGTGACTATAGTTTTGGCACTCAGTATGTAAACTTTTCTGTGGTAAAGGAATCTCCTCCACAAAGGAGTATTTTTTAATCCATAAAGGGGAAAGAGAAATTTTAGAAATAGTGAAATCAGATGAGAAAGCAAAAAAATTAGTGGTAAGAATGAAGACAGATTCAAGAACACTGTTTCAGCTGTCTTTCTGTACAGAGTATCCTTACAGGCCTAAAATCTTGGAAGTTTGTGTGCTCCAAAGTGAAGCCAAACTTCAAAAGTGAGTTTTCACCTCAGTGACCCAGGGACACCTCTGGTTATTAAGGAAGGATGTTAATTTACTACCCAAATACAATAGAGTCCTCTTTAACTGGACTGGAGTTTTCTCCTCTGTGTATTTCTTTCCTTAGAATTGAGCAGTAGCAATTTGGTAGCTGAGGTCAGAGCTTTAAAAAAATATGATAACTGAGAGTTTTCTTCAAGAGCCATTTGTCTAGTGGATTCATAAAGAAACAAAGATATTGCCATCTAGTGGTTTAATTGAAAAAATTCAGTGAAAAATTTTCTCATGAAGGTTCACATTAATAGTTTCTTTATGTGGCCCTAAGTTAAAATAACAACAAAAAACTTGCTTTTAGAAAGCAACTATTAATATACTTTTTAAAATTACTGTTTCAGATTTTGTCACTCTTTTTTTCATGTTATATTCCCTAATTATTAAGCTCTGTAGAATATGAATTAGAACAGGCAAAGATGTTTTCATAATTTGAAGAAAATATTAATAAAAGACAATGTTCCACTGAATAAATTGTCAGATGTTACACAAACCAATGTTAAACCAAATCATAAAATCAAATTAATGATAAAATTAATAGTTCAAATCAAATTTTAAAAAGGAACTATATAAAGTAAATAGGTGTACATTACATACAATTATAATAGCGTGTTCTCTAAAGTATGGTCTAAAGCTAGGCTCTTATAACAGGAGCCTTTGCTTTTATTAAATAGCTTCATTACACCAAATTGGCTACAAAAGAATATCCCATTAAATAAATATTATTTTATCATTCATTTTGATTATAAGAAATGTATTTCTATAAAAAAACTCTCCAACCCCAAAACTTTGACATTTAAACATAAAAATTATACTTAAAAGTACAGCAAAATTTCATTTAGAGGTAAACAGAAAATTCACAGATATTATCATTTATTTTCTGCATTGGTATAAATTTTTACACTCCTGTGTAAAACAGAATTACTCTGTTGTACTATAGAACTATTTCATTTCTTTTTTTAATTTTTAAAAATATTTATTTATTTGGCTGTGTTGGGTCTTCGTTGCTGTGCATGGGCTTTCTCTAGTTGCGGTGAGCCAGGGCTACTTTTCGTTGCAGTGCTTGGGCTTCTCATTGCGGTGGCTTCTCTTGCTGAGGAGCATGGGCTCTAGGTGAACAGGCTTCAGTAGTTGTAGCTTGCAGGCTCTAGAGCGCAGGCTCAGTAGTTGTGGTGCATGGGCGTAGTTGCTCTACGGCATGTGGGATCTTCCTGGACCAGGGCTCGAACCCATGTCCCTTGCATTGGCAGGCTGATTCTTAAACATTGTGACACCAGGGAAGTCCCAAGAACTATTTCATTTCTAATAGCAGCATGAGAGACAATAGCTCCTGCAGATATTCTGACTGCATCTGGCTATGATAGGGATTTTTCCAGGTTCCCCTTGGATTTTCAGATCATCATGTACCCAGGTTTCTTCAAAGGGGAATTTTTAAATAAAAATTTCTGAGTACTCTGATTCCACTTTTAAAGCAAACTTTATACTCTGGGAACCATAATGTTTACATTGAACTTAGCAGAGCCTTCTCATCCTTGGTCAGGAAAGTATCATGATGGAATCCATCCAGCCTGGGACAAACAAGAGAAAAGATGTCTTTTCATGGCATCTTCTAGGGTACATAAAAATCTAAAGGAGAGACACAGAAACTAGACAGAGGGACAGATAGAATCCATTTATGATATCTGTGTGAAATGATGAAACCTTCTATTCCAAAAATGGTTCAGGGGCACAGATTGCCATATAACCCTTGAGTAGTGTTTAGAAGTAAGGAGAAGTTTATTATATACAGTGAATAAACAACAAGATCCTATTGTATAGCACAGGGAACTATATTCAATATCCTATGATAAACCATAATGGAAAAGAATACAAAAATAAATGTATATATATATGTATACTGAATCACTTTGCTATACAGCAGAAATTAACATTGTAAATCAACTATACTTCAAGGAAAAATATATATATAAAAGAAAGATGACTGATAGTAGATGGTAAAAACAAACAAACAAAAAGAAGGAGAAGGAAGTAGTATTACTGTGTATACTCCTTCTCATCCTGCAGGCCCCCAACCGACCCACACACAATTTTTGTCAGGGTTCAGGTAACTACAGATCCTGTTGTGGTTCTAATGGAAAAAAGCACAAACTCAAGGTTTGGAGAAAGATTTGATTCTGGCATCTAGTAAGAAGGCTACATGCAGGAACGAAGCCATGTGAGCACACACAAGCCAAAGCTGGGTGACCACATTCCTAATCCTTGACTACATTTCCAATTTTGCTGTCATGGAGCTATTTAATAAAAGCAAAGGATCCTGGTAGATTAAGTATGTAATCTACATTTATATCTACTAAAAGAAAAAGAAAAAAATTAGACAATGTATTTTCTTTAGGTACGTTAAGTTACCAGGCAAGTCAATCAAGGCAAAATATTATAGAACTGCTAAACTTCAAGTGCTATTTGTAAAGTGTGTTGACAGTCTCTGCTGAAACAGGTCACACTATTTGTCTAGAAGAAATAAAACACGTGTCTGTCAGTTTGTAGAAATGTCAGCCTTTTCTCTGTCTATATAATATGTAGATCTATTTGTTATAGGGGATAGTTTCTTCTTCAAGATCTTATTAAAAATATAGAGCCTTGCCCCTCCCCTCTCAAATACTACTGAGTTAGAATCTATGAGATTGGGGCCATATCTATTTTTAACAAGCTCTCCAGGTCTTTATGATACATCTTAGTTTGAGAACTATTCTTCTAGACACGATTAACAAAACCAATAAGACTAAATACTTTCCGTGGAAAAGGTTTAAAGGCAATCAAGGGTGAAAAAGTGGAACAACAGGTCAAATTTAATAGCCACTTAGCTGGAGGACTGGCAGATCACCAGTGAGATTCCCACTTTATAATACCATTGGTACAGGGAATAATTTTTTAATGAGTCATATTACCATAGAGGGCAACCTGATAAAATCTCTGTGAAAGAATGGAAATTCTCAAAATGTAAACAGTAGTATTTATTAAACCAGGAGTTGCTTATTGAGTACCAACTACATGCCAGGTGCTATAAATAGGCACTAGAATTACAGAGAAAAATGTTTTCCCTTAAGAAGCACTTAGTATAATAAATTGACTCCTAGACTTCAGTAGGAATAAAAATCACCCTGGGTACTTGTTAAGAATACAGATGCTCAGTATCTGATTATGAAGCACATTGGTCTAATTAGTAAGTAAGAAAGTAAACAGACATTTATAATACACGTGGTAAGTTTTAAGAGATATACAAAAATCTTATTGGATCACTGATCTAGATCAAGAGGGAAGGGTAAATGTCAGGGATAGGTTTTTATAAAAAGATCCCAACTTGAATTCCTGAATAAAAACTAGTAGTTTTCTAGATGAAGAAAGGTGGTGAAGAGCATGAAAAATGGCATTGAATTATGAGAAAGTGTGGCATATATGAGGAACCAAGGAAAGTTTCTTACATCTGGAATTTAGGAGTTAAGAGTGAGGCACAGGGGAAATGTGATTGGAGAAGTAAGCAGGACTAGATCATGAAGAGTCTTGTATCCTAAGCTGAAAAGTTTTATTTTCACCCACAGATAAGTGGTGAATCATTGAAGTAGAAGGTAACTCCCTCTGAATTGGGTTTTAGAAGAAGCATTCTCATAGTCCTGAATGAAGGGGTTGAGTGGGGTAGTGGTGGGGAAAGAAAGGGAGACTGGCAGGAAGGCCAGTTAGAAGGTTACCTGATAATTCAAACAAGAAACGTGAAATGCCTGCTTTAAGGAGTGTTGCTGGGAGCAGAACATGTTAAAGTGATTAGATTGATGGGATGAGAGGAAGGTAGAGTGAAGGATGACTTCTAGGTTTTGTTTTGAGTCCATTCATCTCATCTCCTTGGTAAGAGTGCTTCTTCTTTTTAATTGGGAAGACTTTCCCTTTGGAATCTTAGTATTTTGTACTTTAAGTAACTAATGTCATTTGCTAGGGCTGGTTATGTTCCAAATGCTACCATGACAAACACATTATCTCCCTACAGAAGATGCTGTCAATGCCCTGCCCATATCCTCTCAGCCCCCTCCAGAGGTTCTGTAGTCTTCATTGACAGTTCCTGGAAAAATCCAAAGCTTCTTACTTCAAGCCCTGAAACTTTCTCTGTGAGGGCTTTCTCTGACCCTGGAGTGTGCCTGACCTGTGCTCAGGGTAAGCCAGAAGTGTATAACAGTTAATACCCCAGGGGCAGCCCTCAATCAGTGGGGAATAGAGGTCATGGATAACTATCCTTCCAAGTTTCCTAGCCCATTAGTGGAGGATTCCCCAGTAGGATTCCCTTCCTTGTCTCACTTTATCACACCCTCACCATGTTTCCTGGGATCACCTCCCAAATAAACTACTCGAACCTAAATCCTTGTCTAAGAGATCGCTCTGGAGGAAACCCAAACCAAGGTATTCAATTCTCAACGAACTCAATGAGAGTGGTAGAAATTATTCTTATCACTGTTTTATATATGTGCAATCTAATGCTTGGAGAAGTTAAATAAATTGTTCTTATCACTTAGCTGGTAAATGCTAGAGCCTGGATTCAAATCCAAAGCCTGTGATCTTAATACTATGCTATACTGCCAGTCTCAAATTCCAAGATGTAAACCAGGCATCACTAACTTGGAGTGAAAGCCAGAGGCAGCCTGTCAGTCTCTTTCGAGCAATATTGAGACTGATTATTATTTTCAGATTCTGATCCTTATCATTATAAAGGTTGAGCCTGAGACTTGGCTGCCAGCATATGTTTCCTCATTTCATGTCCACTTTAGAAGGTTGAAAATTCATTATGTAGTTTCTTCCTCTTACTGAGAATGGTAGTCATGTAGAATTTAGAAGCTGAGCCGATCCCTTTTGAATGAGGTAAATATAATAATGTAATGGCAGAAAGTGGTATGATACATCAACTATTCTTAACCCTTCATTCTTCTTTCAGATTCCCCTAGCACTTTCATGGTTTAATTCCTGGTTAAAAATTTTAAGTGGAAGTGAATGATGAAAGGAAAAGGCAGCTGCTACTTGAGGTCATTAAAAATAATATATCCAGAACTCAACTCATATTTTCCTCTCCTTGCCTATAATGAAAATAACTCACATTGAAGGGAAGTATGGAGGAAGAATATCAAAAATCGGAAGATCTAATTTCAGTTCCTTCACCAATTAAGCAAATGTGGCATTAAGCAAATCACCTAGCTTTTCAAAATCTTGGTTGTTATCTGTGAAAAGAAGGGCTTCAAGTACAGATTACCTGTAAGTTCCTTTCTAGTATTAACATTTCTGTGATTCCATCCAATCCTGATGGAATACTACAGTTACTGGAATGAAGGAGTCTCAGCTTTAAATATACTAGTCTGCCATCCTAGTCCCTTCACGTGTTTTGTACTTTCCTAAATGCATGCATTTTTCCTTTGATTTTCCTTCCATCTGAAATGCTTTTGACTCTCTTATAAAATTTCAACCCAACTTTAAAATTCTTTGCCTTAATGATTGTAGAAATTATTGTGCCCTCCTCTGAATCATCAAGCATTTATTATTATACCACTCATTCATATGGCACTTAACATTTATAGCACAAGAAAACTCTGCAAGAGACATTACAATAGGCACAGAGTACAGGATTAATGGCTAGACGAGTGGTTTGGACTGTAGTTCTCAACATGTGGTGGACAAATCACATTGTTTCTATGACTATATTCCTTTCTCTCTCACTGATCAGACCCACACTAGTGTGTCATAACACTCCAAGTTGAGTATAATTAGTATATAAATGAACTCAAATAATTATACAGGCCATAATGCACAAAGTGAAGCAGTTCATTTGCAATAAAACGAGTGAAGGGGATTCCGGCATAAAAGAGCTCAAGTCCCACAGAAACGGGGCAGCAGTACCTTGGCTGTGAGCGGGGGCAGCACCTGTAATGCTAAATCTTCGATTCTTTAAGACAAGCTAGAAATTGCAAATTTTTGTTCCTTGTTCCTGGTTTATAAATATTCGTAGCAAAATCAAACATTTTAAACATACCTTCTGTAGGTCTTATTAAGCTAGTAGGTGGTCTCTGGTCATCTCTTCCTTAGCCCATTACTTCCTCACTCTGGCTTTTCCAGGGAGATTACTCACCCAGAAGTTACCAGTTACCAGATTTGTGACCCAAGAAAAATAACTTAACATGTCCTAGCATTCATTTTGTGTGTGTATGTGTGTGTATGGCACTGACCTCACAGGATGTATGAGCAGTAAATGAGAAAACACCTGTAAGACATAGCACACAGAAATAAGCATTCCATGAATGTTTGTTCCTACTATGCTTGAATCATGCTACAGTCTGGCTTCCTCCATCAACATGGTATAGCCATCTCTGTCAGTGCACAATCTCCCCCTTTCACCTGCCAAGTTTTAACTCTTTTGAATAAGGTCTTTCTCAAGTTGTGTGTAAGTTTTTTGATGGTAAAGACTATCCTTGTTCTTCCCCCACACTTAAAAAATCTTTTTATTCTGGAAAATTTCAGTCATACACAAATGTAGAAAAATAGTACTATAATCAACCCCTGAGTTGATTATCCTCACAATTTTCAACATGTGGCTAATTTTGTTTCATCCACACCCTCATCAAATCCCTACTCTCCTACCCTACACACATACTGGATTATTTTGAAGCCAACTGTAGACATCACATCATCTCATTTGTAAATACTTCAAAATTTATACAGTGTCCTAAGGAATGTATGAAAAACAGTGGTCTTGTGGGAAGGTTCTTAGTGATGATAGGGAGGGGAAGGGCAAGCAAGAAGGGATGGTCTCATAATAGAGTCAGGTTAAAGGAAGAAATTCTTTCTCCAATTATCAGGTAAACCTATGTATATAAGTAGTTTTCTTTCTACCTTATAGTTCTCTTACTTAGGAGAAAATTTCAAAATACATTTTGCATAAATCTTGATCAACAATAGAAATGCTATGACTATTTTAAATTAATCCAGTCTGGCTTCCAACAACAACCTTTCACTAAATGTGCTCTTGCTGAAGTTACCAATATTGCCAAGTCCAACTGAGTTGACCACTTCCTCCTATTTGGCTTTGAGCACAACATTTTCTCCTGGTTTTCTTTCTTTCTTATATTGACCATTCCATTTCACATGCCCAGAATTTCATCTTGAATTTTATTTTTTTTAACACACGCTACTTTTTCTAGTTGATTTTATCTAGTTATATAGCTTTACCATTTAAATACTGATGACTCAAATTTATTCTTAGCCTTCACTTTTTTCTGAAGCATCATACACCCACACACGTGTTTATACAAAGGTTCATACATTTTAGAATAAATTTTAATGATATAAAGAATATGTTGCACAAAGCTGTAAATATTAGTAAAAATAGAAAATATTCTTTATTATAAATTCCATATAGTATATCAATTATTGCGGAATTCCCTCATTGATTTTTGTCAAAACCTTGTGTCTGTATTCAAGCTGTGGTTGCAACTGATAAAACAAATGTAGTTGCAATATGAATGTTCATTAATTCTTTTCATTATGTCGATAAGTAAGACAACACTAGCCAGCTCTAGTACTCCACTAATATTAGAATTCTCTCTGTTCCTGGATTTTGCCAAGCTTCTTGCTACTTCAGTACTTTTGCATTTACCCTTCTTCTGCTCTTTTTCAGCTCTTCACTAGACTGGCTTCTGATCCCAGTTCAAGTGTTGTAGAGAGGCTTTCCCTGACCACCCCATCCACGCAGCTTTACATACTTTACTCTCTATCTTATTGTTCTCCTTTATTTTCTTCATAGATATTTAGCAATGATCAGTTCTTAAAAAGCAAGGCATGTATCTATGTAGGTTTTTATTTATCTGAATGGATGAGTCACGCTTTGAATGAAACAATTCAAGCAGTGCAAAAATATATCCAGGAGATTTCCACTTCCCGGAAGATGGAATAGCTGTACTTTTCCAATTACAATTAAAAATACTGGGCATAACATATAAAACAAACATATGAAGATTCTGATAGGTAAAGAGAAAGCAGAGTAGCTAAGGACTTCAGGATCTAAAGAACAAACAACACGGTGAGTTGCCTGGATTTTTTTTTTTTTTTCATGCACATCATCCCAGAACGAATACCGGAGAAGCCGGCAACCTGAAAATGACAATGGGCGCTGACAAAGGCCCAGCGAAAGCCTGCTCCCTTGAACCAAATGACCAGAAGAGGGCAGCCTAGCAAGACAGAAAACTGTTAGAAAATAACCAATTTACCACAGAAGAAGCTATGGTCCCATCCCCACCCATGCCAGCAAGGCCAAGTGGAGAGCTGAGACTTTATCCAATTATATCTTTATCCTCCTATAGGCTGTCCTCCCTATAGATGAAATTTGTTCAGACACCCAATCCTATAGCTCCCCCTGCTTCCTTGGACCCTCTCAAATTACTCAACCAGAGACAAGTCCTTTCTTACACTTTTTTTTCTGAGATACCTCACAGTTCCCTCATGGTGTTTGCAGCAAAAATAAATAAATAAATAAACTCACTTGTTCAATTACAGTTATTTCTCTTAGTCTTTGGCTGAAGAGCATTGACATTGTGAAGTGGGCTTAATCTCTCTTTATTATTATTGTTATTATTATTTTAACTCAAATAATAATACGTTACATACACTGGTTTGTACTTTCTTTTATTTCACTTAAGGATATATTTCAAACATATTTAGTATTAGTATGTACAGATCTGCCTTATTCTTTTTAACAGGTGCATAATAATTCCATGCTATGGATGTAAATTAATATATTTAACTGCCTTCTGTTCATGGACATTTAGTGTTTTTCCAATCTTTTTCTAAATGGCAATGAATAGTTTTGCACATACTTTATGCACAAGTACATCTACAGGATAATTTCAGGGAAGTATGAATGTTAGTTCAAATGGTATGTGCATTTAAAATTTTGATACATATGAACTCCAAGGCTCTCCAAAGAGGTTGCCCCAAATTACCTAACTATCAACAATGCATAAGGAAGGCTTTTCCTGCTATTTTCCATAGTAAGTTTATAATTCCAGACTTAGACATTTGCAAATCTAGTAGGTGAAGATTTATATCTCAGTGTAATTTATTTGAGCGCTTAACTTATTTTTAGAAAAGCTGAGCAAGTCACATGTTTAAAAGCTATTTATATGTCTTTTTATGTGAGCTGTCTTCCATATATTTTAGGTTCTAATATAAAAACATATTAAATGTTATATATAACAATATATAATATACTATACAACATGTAAATTTTGATCTTCTTATTTCATATGGTATTTTACATTCTATTGAATTTGACTTGAGGGTTTATTTGGAAATATAAATATATTCCCCACCCTATCATATGCAAGCTACTATTGTGTTTCTTTTATCTACATTCAGAAAGTTTTTCTTTACTTTGATATTCAGATATTGAGTTGTTCAAGCCCTAAACATAATTATTTCAGTGTTTTGTTTCTATTTTAGTTACCAGTTACCACATTTTACTCTTCAGTCAAAACACTTTTTTCTTTTAATCATTTTTTTTGTATAATAGCCCAATCCTCCCTCTCTCTCTCCCACCTCCCCTTCTTTCCCCTCTCTCTTTTTCTTTCTGTTCATATCTTAGCTGTTGCGACAGTAATCACTTTATATAACTGGATGCCCCAAGTCTGGGAGGAAAGAGAAGACTTTTTTAGGAACATTATGATTTATTAAACTAAAAGAACCATTATTTCCCTCCTGCTCTTGATATTGTCTGCCTATAGTATGTAGGTGGTAGCTAAAAATAACTCTATTAATCTTCTTCTCTGTATTGTATTCAGTAGCATGTTTAGTGACTCATTACTAATGAGAATTCATCCAAAAAATGCAAAATCCTATGTTTCTAACTGTTGTGATAAGAACACAATTTGGGTTCAAAGACAGCCTATGAATCTACAATCATGACTACCTAAATACAATTTACCTGGTTTTTAAGAAATGTAAAGCCAGACAAAGAAGCCATGACATTTTTTTGCTTTAGCCAAGGCTCCCCAAAGCAGGTTACCAGACCACTGCTGGTGACTAAATATTCTGATCTGAAGAGATCTGAGATAAATGTCATTTTCAATTTCATGCAGTGCTTCATAGGGAAGCTTTCAATCCATCACAATAACTCAGAAGGCTAGATGGCTTACTTTGTAAGTGGAAAGCAGCCTCTTAAGGATGTATATGTTCCACTTCACTTTTATTATATTTTAAGCATATTTTGATCTTAAGTTTTTTGTTCTTTCTAGTTAATAGTATTAGAGTCTATGTGTATTCACTGCTAGAAGCAGGAAGTGTGGCTAATCCTAGACCTAAGTGTGACTAGCTATATTGCCCTGAGCTCTGGGCACAAGAGGTCCCTACTCAGGGCACCACACTTTGGAACCCACTCTGGCTCTTCCTCAGCTGTACTTCATATGAGGTGAGGAGTCTCAGGGGCCTAAGATATACCCATCTGAAGAGTAGCAGAATACGCTACCTTAAAATGTGCCTCTGACAAAAAAAAGGGATTTTGAGCCGAAGGCAATTAAGAAGCAGCAAATGCAGAAAAGCTCTCTCTACCCACCCCCTTCAAAGGATACAAATCCTCCCTTTATTAGAGACAGACCCTTATTAGCCCAGAGGGGTAAACATGTTAATAAACTTCTGTTTGTTTTTCTCTTGTTAATCTTTTATTACAGGGATCTCAGGCAAGAACTCAAAAGGGTAGAGGGAAAATTACTTTCCTCCGCTACACACCCAAAGCCCACATACCCACTTCACAACCAAGTTCCAGATACTTGGGACCACAGAATTCCCTGTGCAAATGGCTCTGAGCCTGCCTCTAGGGTTTTTGCACAACAAGGACCTTGCCATTGGAGTGTATAACCCTAAGCACATGGGTGGCCAAGTGGCCGCTATTTGCCAAGGGTGAGAATGAAGATTGGGCTTCCAGGCTGGCGTATCCACACATGTACACTATAGGCCCCTCACAGTGTGGGGTGGAGTTGGAAGAAGGAAGGAAAGGCTGAGTTGGTCTGGATCTTCCCACATTACCAGGATTCAGTATGAAACACTAAGGAATGAGAATTCTAACTTTGAACCTGGACTTCAGGTCATTATGAAGCTATACTTGTCAAAGTAGGAAGATAGAACATATTTTATTTAACAGCTTGCCAGCCTGATTTATAACTTTAAAATATTTGTATGTAAGGTATTTGGAGTCTCATTTGCACCAGCCCTCACAAATGTTAAGGAAGTGCTGGGGACTAGGTTCCTTGTCCTCCACTGGGTCTTTTATCCTGACTTCAGATTATTCAATTTGTTTTTCAAACTACTCATGAAGAATGATTTTCTGAAACTGTGGTTCTTTTTTTTTAAGGGGAAACTAACATTTATTGATTGTCTTAATGGATACTTTAGATTAATTAATTTATTTAATCTTCATAACAACTCTGTGAAGTAAATGTAATCTCCATCACAGGGATGAGGAAACTTAAAAAGTAAATAACTAGTCCTTCACAGCTAATGAAATAGCTAACTGGCTTCATCAAACCCTCCAGTCATCTTTTCATCCCACCTCCTGACTTTTAGTAGATGTCCTGACTTCCTATTTTACTAAGAAGTTTGAGAACAGGTACAGTAAAAGTCCTCAAATTATCTTCCACCTCACGGTCTCTGAGTATCTTCACCCTACCTCTCTTTTTTCACTCTATCTTTTTTCCCTTTATTTAGATAATCCTCCACTTTTGACTCCAAGGCATCTAGTGTTATCAACTTTCTCTTCTCCTACCTCACTCCTATCTTTGACCTGTACCTCTCAATTGGCTTCTCCCCTATTCTAAAGGAATTTTTAAAACTTCCTTTGACTTGTTGATATCTTTATTAATTCCTTAATCTTCTCCTCCTCTTGATAGCTGAATTTCTTCAAAGTGAAGTTAATCACTGCTTCATCATTCTTTAACCCTTTACAATCTATATTCCCTAATTCTACAAGACTTTCATCCAAAGACCCTGTGAAAAACTAATATTTTTTAATGGATAACATACCTAATAAAATGCATAAAGTACAGTAATCTTAACTGTGCAGTTAGAAGATTTTTACATATGCATATACTCTTATAACCACCATGTAAATCAAGATATAGAATATTTCCACCACTCCATAAAGTTCCTTTGTGCTTCTTTTCAGTACATATCATCGGCTACTACCTACCCAAAGGTAATACTGTTGTGATTTAGACAAACATTGATTAGTTCTGCCTGTTGTTGAACTTTATACAAATGGAATAATGTGCTACAAATTCATTTGCATGTACTCTTTTGCATATGACTTATTTCACTTAAAACAATATCCATGAATATCCATCTTTTTGTTGACTCTATGAATAGTCCTTTATTATTTTTCTTTTATCACTGGTAGTATCCCATTGTATGACTATACCTCACTTTGTTTGTCCTTTAACCTGTTAATGGAAATTGGGGTTGTTTCCAGTTTGGAGTTATTATGAATAAAGCTGCAATAAACATTCTTGTAAAAATCTTTCTAGGGAGACATACTACTTCACTTGGGTATATACCTAGGAATGAAATTGCTGTGTCATAAGGTAAGTGAGCTTGACATTAGTAGAGACAGACAATTTTACAAAGTGGCTGCTTTATTTTACACTCATAGCAGCAGTGTTTAAGAGTTGGCCCACATCCTTGACAGCATGTGATATTGTTAGTCTTTCAAAAAACTTTCATTTTTTAAAACGTTAGTCATTTTGGTGCATGTGTGATAATATTCATTGTGGTTTTAACTTGTATTTTCCTAAGAACTAATACTGTTGAACACCTCTTTATATGTTTATTGGCCACTTAGATACCCACTTTTGCAAAGTGCCTATTCAAATATTTTATCTAATGTTCTTATTTGGTTTTTGTAGTTTTATAATTGATTTGTAATGCTTTGTCAGATATATGTACTGTAAATGTCTTCTCCCAGTCTGTGGCTTGCCTCTTCACTTTTTTAATGGTGTCTTTGATGAGAGGAATGTAAAATTTTGATGATATCTAATTTGTCAATTTTTAATTTTATGATTAATGCTTTTTAAGTCCTGTTTAAGAAATCTTATCTGCCCTAAAGTCATGGAGATATTCTCCTATATTTTCTTTTAGAAGCTTTATAATGTTTTCTTTCATGTATAAGTCTATGATCCACCTCAAATCAATTTTTGTAAGAATCAGGTTCATTTCTCTTTTGTGTGACATCTGGTTGCTGCAGCACCATTCATTGCAAGATCTTTTTCTCATTGAATGATATTAGTGCCTTTGTAGTGAATCAACTGACTGTATGAGTAGGTCTACTCCACTGATACATTTGCCATTGATTAGGGCTAAAACTGAGTAAAATGTTAACTTGTAGATTTTTGTAAATGATTTTTGTCTGGTAGAGAATGTAACACCAAAGGCTACAGTTTATTTTGATCTGTAAAACATTAACCTGCAGGACATTGTAACCTAGCAAATTTATTTCAGCACACCTTTTGTGACGACCTACGTACACTCAGTTTCTCTAATTTTTCTATAAACCAGCTTTATCATCTTGCTCGTTTCCTGATTAAAAAGTTAAATAGATCTTGGAAACATATTCATATTCATTCTACATTTGTATGATAGTCATATCTTTAAATTTTGAAAATTATACTTTGACAACACTGAAGCGTTAAATGTTATTCCAATGAGTTACGTGAACGGGGTGACTAGCGATGCCATTATCCAATGTAGAGAATACGTAAGAAGTCTTTTAGGAGAAAATATTTTTGTTTTGGTATATTATTTTCCATTAAGATGGACATGCATAACATGCAAATGGAAAGACTGAGAGTAGAGGGCTAGAGGAAAAAATCTGAGAAATTTTGGAGTTGTTAGCATGTTATGTGATTATTGGAATTTAGGAGATAAGAGGGCCTAGAGATAGCATGGATATAATTCTGTAAAAAATAAACATTTAGGGAGTAGGTGAAGAAAAGCCATCAAAGGAAACAAGGAAGGAGTAGTAAAAAGCAGCCATGAGAGCAGTTTTACGGAGTGAGTGGTCAATGTGCAGATGCAACCCAGGGGACAACTAGGATGGGAATTGAAAAGAAGCAATTGAACTTAGCAGTTAAGAGGTCTTTGGTGACCTAGTAAAAGCTCTTCCAGTAGAGAGGTAAGGATGTAAGCCAGATTTGCTGTGGGTTCGGAGAAAATGAGATATGAGGAAATGGATGCTGTATAGATTGTTTCAGGAAGTTTGGCTCTAAAACCTAAATCAGATCATAATAATTCACTGCTTAAAACATGCTGATGGGTTTCCATTACACTTGAAACAAAATTCATCTCCTTATCATAATCTGTTAGGTTCTATGTGATTAGGACTCTGTTTATCAATCTGCCTTTCTATACCACTCTGCCACTCTCATTGTGCTTCAAACTTATTGAATTCTTTTTTTCCCTTGAACATGCCAATCTCGTTCCTATCTTAGGGCCTTTGTGCTATTGCCTCTTTTTGATATACTCTCCCTCCAGACCTTTGCAAGGTTTGTGCAACAGTAATGAAGGCATCCTGGTCAGATCTCCCTTTAAAAGAACCTGCTGTGAGGATCATTAGTTAACACCTTCGAGCTGCTCTACCTTCAGATCCACTTACACTGAGACCACACTTACCCTGAGATCTAGCCAATGAGTGAGTACTGCAGGGATATCAGAGCTAGTGTTAGGCTATTTCTGCCTAACACAGGACTCCTTGAAAGGGCAATTCTTGCTTTGGGGCTCCTCATTGGCCTAAGATTTTCTCACAACTACATTTCACTCTGAAGCTCTTCCTACCTAATTTTCCTTCCTTCCTGCTCTCCTTTTCCATGTGTCACAACTGGATTGTTGTTTGAAGACTCTCTTGCCTTCTTCTTGCCACACCTTATTCTCACAGATGTTTCCTAGTCTCTGTCACATCCAATTCTATCTTTTCTTCTGGACTTTACAGGACCTGAGGTAACACAGCTGGCAATCATTTTATATCTCAGTATGAATGTCACTTTCTCAGAGACCTTCCCAAATTTGTAGTACTCAACCTCTGAGTATTCAACTCACCTCTTATCTCACTCTCCTGTCTTATTTTTGTCATAGGATTTATCATTGCACTAAAAAAGTTTTAAACTGCTTTAGGTATGCTATTTTAAAGTAAACTACAAATATTTTGAACATTTCACCTCTAAACATTTTAGTTTGTATCTCTAAACAAGAGAACATTTTCATAGATTGACAAAATATTATTAGAACGCCTGACAAAATAATTTGCTTGTATCATCTGTCACCCTGTCCATCTAACACCCTGTCCATATTCAAATTTTCTCAATTGTCTACATAATGCCTTTTATAGCTGCTTTGTCCAAACCAGTATCTAATTCAGGACATTCTATCTGGTTGTACTCTCTTCTAAGACCCTTTTGATCTAGGTCAGCCCCTTTTTTTCCATGCACTGACTTGTTGAAGAGAATAGCCATTTGTCCTGTAGAATGTTTTACTTTCTGGACTTGTCTGATTGTTACCTCATGGTGCCTTTTTTTTTTTAAAAAAAGAGGTTTCCTTATCTCCTATATTTCCTATAAAATGGAAGATTAAACATTACAATTTAATAAAATTGAAGTTAAACATTCTTGGCTAAAAGATGTAAGAGGTTGGGTTGGGTACGTCATATTAATTATATTAGCAGATATTTGATATCTGGTAATACTCCAAGTTGCTGATGCTAACTTAAACCATTAGATTAGACTGGTGACACCCTGTGGTAAAATTACATTTTCCCCCTTGGGACCAGAAAGTCACCTATGTGGCATTGCTTTGGAAATATATGAGGATACAATTCTCCAACACAAATCAATTTTTTTAATGCAGTTATTTTATCTTGAATTCAATGCTTTTGTCTGCTTGTTTACTTTGCTTAATGGAGTTTTTGCTGTACAGAAATGTTTCATTATCATATAGTAGAATCTGTCAATCTTTGCGTGTTGTATTAATCTTTTAGGGCTGCCATAACAAAATATTGGGTTGGCCAAAAAGTTCGTTCAGGTTTTTCCATAAGATGTAGCGAAAAAACTTGAATGAAGTTTTTGGCCAACCCTGTACAACAGACTGGGTGGCTTAAACAACAGGAATTTATTTTCTCACTGTTCTGGAGGCTGGATGTTTAAGATCCAGGTGCCAGCAGGGTTGGTTTCTCTGGAGGCCTCTCTCCTGGCTTGCAAATGGCTGCCTCCTTGCTGTGTCCTCACATGATCTTTTCTCTGTGTGCACATATCCTTGGTTTCTCAACCTCTTCTCATAAGGACATCAGTCCTGTTGGATTAGGGCTCCACCCTTGTGACCTCATTTAACCTTAATTACCTCTCTAAAGAACCTTCCACGAAATGTAGTTACATTGGGGGTTAGAGCTTCAATATATGCATTTTGGGGAGACACAGTTCAGCCTATAACACGCTTATATAGCATCTGACTTTTGTGTCGCATTTAGGCAGGACTTCACCACTCTTAATATTATAAAAGCACTTCCTCACACTCTCTTGTAGTACTTTTTTAGACTTCATTTTTTATTATTAAATCATTCATCCATTTGAAATTTATCCTGGTGTTAAGTTTGTGGTATGAATCCATCTTTATCTTTTTTCCACAAGGCTACTCAGTTCCAATACAACTTATCTAACTATTAGGGAAAAGCAATGGACTAGATGTGTTTTTGCCATAGACTAGATTGGATGTTTTAATACCAGAAAGGAAATCATAATTATAGAAATGGGACTTATTCTTATAATCAACCATGAAAAGAAAGCTATAAGATATGCCTTAGACAGAAAGTAACCGGAAGGAGAGATTGGGTAAAATATACTTGAAAGCAGTATTGGAGAACAAGAAAATAAACTTCTTTCTTGTTTGGAACATGTCAAGGTCAGATTGCATAGTAAACAGTTTTCAATTATAAAAAATAACACCTCCTTGTCCTTCATGTATTTTGCAAATATTTTTCCTACTTCATTATTTGCCTTTCAATTTTTTAATCTTTGTATTTTTTGGGTTTTATTGGTTTTATTATCATACTTGTCTTTTACACATATATTTTTTCTATCTATTGCTTGCAATCCATTCAATTTTCCTTCCTGAAAACATTCTAGGTGTCCATCTATTTATTTTAGACTAATTGCCTTCTAAGCCTTTTGTATCTCACCTTTTCTCTTTTCACTGAATTATGAAACATACTAGTTTTCTCTTGCTGCCATAAAAGATTACTACAAATTCAATGGCTTAAAACAACACCCACTCACTATGTCTCAGTTTTATAGGTCAGAAGTCTAGGTACAGTGTGGTTCAACTCAGTTATCTGCTTAGGGTCTCACAAGGCCTAAATCAAGGTGTCAGAAGTGATGTGCTCCCTTCTGAAGGCTCTGAGGATGAATCTGCTTCCAAGCTTAATCAGGTTGCTGCCAGGATTCAGTTTCATGCTTTTGTAGGACTGAGGTCCCTGTTTCCTTGCTGGCTGTTGGCTGGAGGTTGTCTCAACTTCTAGAAGCTGCCCACATTCCTTGACTCGTAACATCATTTTTTCTTTTTAAGGCCAACAATGGTGGATTGAGTCCTTCTCATTATGCACATCTCTCTGACCTCTTCTGCCTCATATGGAGAAAGTTCCCTGCTTTTTAGGGCTCATGTGATTAGACTGAGCCTACTGGAGAATCTCCCAATCTTAAGGTTGGTAACCTTAATTACACCTGCAAAGTTCCTTTTGCCATGTAATATAACATATTCACAAATTTCAGGAATTAGGGCATGGACATTTTTGGTGAGCCATTCTACCTCCCACACTAGGTTATAATTCTTGTCTTTTATGTCTATCTTATTTTTTATTTCACTCATTTTTATGGAGTATACCTCTCAGAGAGCATAAATGACTGAATTTTCTGAAATCTTTATTATGTTCTCACATTTGATTTTTGTCTTGACAGGGAATAGAATCCTAAATTCAAATAATTTCCCCTTACAATTTTGACGGTATTGTCATCTATCTAATGTTTCTGATAAGAAATCTAATGCTAATTCAATTATTATTCTTTTATAGGAGATCAGATTCTCGTCTCTGAAAGCTTTTAGGCCTTTTTTTTTTCTTTTTGATGTTATGAAATGTCTTGTTGATGTGGCTAGGTGTGGTTTCTTTACCATTTATTTTGTTCAGCGCTAGGAATATCTATCAATCTGGAGACTTGTGCTACTCTTCAGTACCTTGAAATTTTTCTTCAAGTATTTATTACTTTGATAGTTTTCTGCCTCTTCTCCAGTTGTTGCTCTCTCTTTCTGGAATTCCTATTAATCATATGATGGACCTATTGAATTAATCCTCCACATTTTTTCAATTTTTCCATGTTTTTGTCTGAATGCTATATGTTCTGAAATATTTCCTCAATTAAACCATCTCACCATTGTATTAAAATTTTAATTTCTGCAATCATATTTATTTTCAAGTCTTTTCTTACTGTCAGGATGTTCCTTTTTCAAAGTATCCCATCCTCCAATACAGTATTTTCTTGACCACCTCTTAGAAAGCTTAATATTATTAATTTATTATGAATTTCTTTTGGTTCCTAAGCTCAGTCTTCCTAGATAGCTGTTTGTTTTCCGTATTTTTATCTTTCATGCCATTGATTTTCTTCCTATCTCTGATGGTTTTTGATTTTTCATTCATTTTTTTAAGAGTGAGGTTCTAGACAGAGGTGAAGAGAAAGAATAATGAGGAGGGGAATCTGGAGAAACTGAAGTACAGTGCTTTCCTAAAGAGCTTCTAAATTTACATTTTGTATTTAGCCCTCTTCTCATTTCTACCCTCTACTGTATAACTCTAATCCTAGGGTCTCTCTGGGACTCTGCCAGTCAGATTAACTCTCTCTGAACCTTTAGTCATCTCCTGCAAATTCTGAGATGCCACTTTGATGATCTGTGTCATTTGTTAACAGGCTTCCTTGTCTCTTTAGATCTTTCAAATATTTTTCGAAATATCTTGTCTGCTGATGGTTTTTCTCCAGGTCACTTCAGTATTAGAAATTAATTTCTCGACTATTGTTTCATTAAGGTTTCAGGAGGAAGACTAAACAAATACTAATGCTACTATCTTCTTAAATCAGGAGTTTTATCTACTTTTGGCTCTGGCTCTGGACTTACCATTCTGATTACCATATTCTATTTTCCCAAATTATTTGCCCACAAAATCCATTCTCCACGAAATGACCATAAACATCTCACAAAATTCTAGTGTTTCAGAGACCAGGTGTGAAAAACACTAACATTTTATTAGGTACATTACTCGTCATGTTAAAAAAAAAGTATCTTTTATACTTGGTTTATTAATATGTATTTTGTTAGGAATGGGTATTGAGTATTTTCCAGTGTTTTTTTGACGTTTGAGATGATCACCTTAACCTAGAATTATGATTAATTAGTTATGATTATTACAGATTTACATTTTGAACTATATATTTTTAAAATAAACACTACTTGGTTATAGTGAAATGTTCCTTAAGACAATGCCAAATTCATTTTGTCACTATCTAGGACTTTCGCACATATGTTCACTAATGAATATCAAATATGAGGCCAACACATACAATGGTGAGCAACATGCACACACTCTCATCATGGAGCATGCATTCAGTACTTTAAATGCTTTTTAAGATGCTAAGGGTTGTGCTAGTTTCAAAAATTAAGCTAAGAACCTCTCCATCATGCTTTGGATTTAAAGCACAAGAATTAGCTCTTTAAGAATTTTTAAAACTCACCCATACATCTGAGTAGGCTGGATGCCTTTTTATTTTGTGATACAGAACTTTGGCATCATTTTTAAGTCCTGTCTATAGCTATTAACCTAAATCAGTTTTCTACCTTTTTTGAGTCCTTATCTTTGTTTTCCTTGAAAAGTGACTATTTCATTTTGGCATTAATATTTATTGGCAGAATGAAGTTGTATAAAGTATTTTAATAATTTTTAAACCTCCCTTTTAAACTACCAACTTTATTAGTGACAATATTCCCTTACCTGTTACATTTCTCTAACTCTGTCAATTTTATTGGTATTGCCAAAAACCAGTTTATTATTGGATTATGAGAATATCTTACCAATTTACTATTTTAACAATTTTCTCTCACTGTTGTGGCCTCTCCCATTGCGGAGCACAGGCTCCGGATGCGCAGACTCAGCAGCCATGGCTCACGGGCCCAGCTGCTCCGCAGAATGTGGGATCTTCCCGGACCGGGACACGAACCCGCGTCCCCTGCATCGGCAGGTGGACTCTCAACCACTGCGCCACCAGGGAAGCCCTAACAATTTTCTTTTTAAAACCTGTTTTCTAATCCTTTTGTTGTCGTTTTATCTTTAGTAATTTCTTCTTCCTAATTTCAATTAATTTTGTTTATTTCTAAAATATTCAAATAAATGTTTGGTTTATTTTCATTCGTATTTAATAATAATTTTCTTCTATAGCTTGGTCTCTTATCTTACAATTTTAATACATAGTTTCTTCATTGTCATTATGTTCAAGTATGTAATTGCAATTTTACTGTCCTTTTAGACTCAAAGGTGATTTATAAAGACATTTTGAAGTTTTCTACTTTTGTTTTTTCGGGGGACTATCCTGTAAATATTAATTTTTATTTAGCTTTATTCCATCATACCATCTTTACTTAACCAAATTTAGCTCATCCTTCTAGGCCTAACATATGTGTCATCTCCTTCAAGAAGTCTTTCTTCTACCCTGCTGTGTCCTCTCCCTTCTCTAAATCTGTACATGTATCCCTTTATATTTATACCACAGGGTTTATATATCTTCCTCCTTCCCCGGCTCGACCTACCCTCAAGCAATTTCATTCCTTTATGAGATTTTCAGTTTAGCTCAGTACTTTGTGAGTTTTCACAGCAAGATTCCATTCAGTGCAACAAATATTTATTGAGCATCTAGGAATAGCGTTAAATGAAAGGTATAATCCTGGCCTTCAAGATTAGTAGGAGAGATGAACAGGTAAAGATATTAAATACCCAAGTGAGCTTCAAGAGACTTGGTTAGGTAAGTGAAGGTAACATCATGTGTATAAGTAGCTTACAGACCTTGAAAATAAGGACAAAAACGTTCAAAGGAGGAAGAGGGGAGCAAACGGCCCTTTAGGTACAGCTCCACCGTAAATTGCCTAATAATTCAACCCAGTGCTTATCAAAATATAATCCATAGCACCTGCCTCAGAATCACTTGGCGTTTGTAAGGAAAAAAAAAAAATCTTAGATTCACACCTACTAGAATCAAAATGAGGGATATTTAAATCTGCGTTTTAAACAAACTCCCCATGTACTTAAACCATCCAAAAATGTAGAACACAAGGCAGTGAAATTTCGCAGACCTCTTTCGTAAGCCTCTCCCTCCTTCTAGCCAGAGAACAGCCTGCGGCGTCTCTCTTCCCTTCCCGCCCCGTCTCCGGACACTGGCCCACAAGCCGCAGGCCTTCTCTCCTGAGGCCTAGCTCAGCCACCTTCCGACCGAAGAGCCAAACAGACACTCAGATCCTCGCTTCGCAAAGAATTAGAGAGAAAAAGCAATAGGCCAATCTAAAGGGCCGTAGGCGTAGCGGGGGAGGCCGGCAGGGAGATCTCTTTGATTGACGCGAAAATTGCCCAATGAAAGCAGAGGACTAGTGACGCTTTTGCCTCAATGGGCAGGACATTAGCGATTTCAACCAATCCAGCTCAGACGTGTCTACCTTGTGGGAGGTGCTTGAGGCCGCGGAGGTCGTTGGTGTCTGTTGAGCGGCTTGTGGAAGTCGTGCTACCTTGGGTAGGGGTTAAAATCGTTCTCGAGAGGAACGTCTCTGTCCGAAGAGAACATGAGTTTAGCTCTGAGGTCGGTAATGAGCAAGCGGCAATGCTCTCCACACCCCGCCGCGGGCCCCAGGGCGGCTGTGTGTGGAAGGGAGGCAGCTTGGGGCCGAGGCGAGGAAGGGAATGCAGTTTGGGACGAGAGGAGAGAGCTTTGGCCAACCTTCCCGGGCCCGGACCCCTCACCCTGGAGGCTCTGGTGAGCTCCGCACACTTCTGCTGAGGTGGTCATTTCTGTCAAGGCGTTGGGCTTTGGACCGCCAAAAAGCTGGGCTGTCTTAGTCTCGGGGAGGCAGTGTAATATCGCGAGGTTTCTATGCGCGGTGTTTGCGGGAAACCAGGCCTTGGAGCGTCCCTTGTTTCAGTTCCTTGTCAGCGACTTCCAGCTCGCAGACCTGCTAACATACTTACCCGTAAATTTTGGAAATAACACAAAACCCTCTCCTCGCTCTTCTCCTGCGGCCATGCTTTACGGTATAATCGGAGACACATTTTAGTGATTATAGTTGGTAATCTATTAGTTTCTTAAATGTCTTAAGCTTCTTTACCTTTCCTTCAGTTCCAACCTCTAACGCACTGTTTGTTGCCTCCGCCCCCAACCCCAGCTAGAAGTTTTACCTTAAAAATGTCTGTGTAGTTACGTCACACTAAAAAGGTACCGAGTTATAATAAGGGATAATCGTGGTATCCTTGGATGGGGTCAGCTGTTGGTGGGCTGCGAACTTGTCCCTTCAGAATCTTGGGAAGAAAATGATCCCCGGGAGTTGCAAGTTTGTGTGAAGTCAGGTCTCTTGTGAAAGAACTTCCTCAGCTTTATCATACCTCTTTTGGTCATTTTTAGTCGTCTCTTGCCTTTTTGGGGGTAGATTTCAGAGAACAATACAACTTAAAATGCAAATAAATAAACTCCACTGGGTTCTACATGTTTTAAATTTATAGAATTCTTCCGTTTCAAAACTTGTTCTTATACAAGTTTTGTAGCCCCATTTGAAAATTTGGAACACTTAGATCGGCACCTCTTAAGGAAGACATTTCTGGCTTTTACAGTAAATTACTTTCTTAAAGTTTTTCCAGAGTTTATGAGAAATTAAGTCTAGATGTATATGTTAAGTGAGATTTACAAGACTGTTGACTCTTCACATTATTATATAGAATTAGCATAAATATTATGTACTTTTTTTGGTGCTTAGTATTCATGGTATGCTTAGGTTCATTATTTTGGCTGATTTGTTAATATTAATGGGAGAAATTACAAAGAAGTGCCAAACTGTTAAAAATGTGTAATCTAAAAACATTTTAACCCACAATGCCAAAATAGTAAGTTAATTGATGAATTAGATGTTTTTTACAATGATTTTGATAATTATAAGCACTATAAAAGTAAACCTAATCTATAGTGATCATCAGTTGTGAATTCTTTTTTTTTTTTTTTAACAGTCTATATTGTAGAATGATGGGGATATGGTTGCTTTGTTTTTTGTTGGGGTTTCTGGCATAAAACTAGTGTTTCTTATTCACAGTTCTTGTTTCTTCCACAGTAATATTAGTGGGAATAAATACAAAGCTAGGAAGAGGGAAAGCTAGGTCCTCATTTCTTTTAATAACCTGTAACACTTTTCAGTTTAGGAAGTACACATTTATAGCAGCCTAGACTATAAAATGAGCAGGGCTTTGACTCACGTAGGGAAATTTTCTTTATATTTTTACAAAGTACTTCCTTTTTCGAAATTTAGAAAATTATTCATTGGCTAATTTTTATTGCATTTTTGGTATTTTATTATTTAGAAGCCTAGGAGAATAGGATTAAAGTGGACTAAATAGACTTTTTTCTTATCATTTCATAGAAATGAGCTTGTAGTAGACAAAACAAAGAGGAAAAAAAGAAGAGAACTCTCTGAAGAACAGAAACAAGAAATTAAAGATGCTTTTGAACTTTTTGACACAGACAAAGATGAAGCAATAGATTATCATGAATTAAAGGTAATATACTTAAAATATATCTTTTTCTGTTAAAATGATTTGCATTTTTGACAGTTGATTAAAAATATATTTTTAAATGTTTTAATTAAACTGATTTTGGAAATATGAAACCATTTTAAACATTTACCGTTAAGTGCTATAATAAAATTGAATAGTACTCAAAACATCTTTTTAGAAACTGCTTTTCACATGGTAAAATGAATAATATTTTAACTGTAAAAATATATTCCTACGAAGGGGCTTATTTTCTACTCACATACTTAAATAATTTGAAACTATAGGTTTTAAACACTTCTAACTATATTCCTCTTCCCACTGTGTTTTGTTTTGTTTTGTTTGGTGATCCATTGATTTTTCAGATTGAGGGAGTGTTATTTGTTTTTTAATTTGAACATGTTATTAACAGTCTCAACCTATTTTCTCTGGTGCAAACAACATAAGTGATGTCTGGTGTTGACACAATGCTAATGGGGAAAAAATGTCAATTTTAGGTTTTAGAATTATTTATAAAGAACCAAGGGGAAATTGGTGTTGAAGGTAGTTTGGGTCTTAAACTCAGCACAATGCAAAAGATAGTATTTTTGTATCTCTTTAGCTCACTTTTCCACTGTTTCTTTTAGTTACTCAGCTTCAATCCATTCTTTATAATGTCTCTTCCATTTGTTGCTATTCTTATTATCTTGGTTTGGGATCTTATTTTATATCTGGAACTTCCTAAATGGTTTCTCCATTTCCTGTACACTATCATTAGATTCGTCTTTCTAAAATTCTTTCATCATATTATTCATTGCTCATAAACCCTTAGTGGCTCCTCATTGTACACTGGATAAAGTTCAGATTTTTTTCATTTGTATTGAATGCCCTCCACACTTTTACTACCACCTACTTTTCTCATTTGCTAGCTGCTTTCTTCCTCCTGATCTTTTCCCATTCAGGTAAGGTAAACTGCTTTGTTCATTTCCTTTAAGACTATTTTTTATTTCTGTGTGTGTTTTAATACTAGTCATTCTTTTCTTCTACTCTACTTCATCCATATACGATTCAAGGAACAACTCGAATCTCTCCAAATAAGACGTCTTTAACCAGTAACATCTCTCCTTCCTGTTACTAGTAACTAGATCTCTTCTTTCTCTAAGGTTAGGTTCTTAGACCACCTACTTGATAACTAATCATGTTGAGTCTGATGAAAATTCTTATTTTAATTTTTATAATCTCTTCTGTTGTATAACTTTTTAATATTTAGGGTATGCCTTTTTTTTGGATTTGTTTGTTAATCCTTTGAGAAAAAATAACTTATTAAAATTATCTGTGCACTGAAGTCAGTACATTGTAGAATGTATTCTATAAACACTCACTGATTAGTTTGTCATTAAAAAAAGGATATATAAATGAAAAAAATTGCTATTTAATTTCAGTAATGAAGAAGAACTATCACTGTTACTTTAGAGACATAAAACATGCAAAAGAGTGTGTGTTTTATTGATGTGTTGTCATCTTTTAAGTAGTAAAAACTTATTTAAGAATTGGAATTCACTTCTTTTGTAAAAAATGTTTATAATTTGCTTTTCCCTTTTAATCCAAAAGGTGGCAATGAGAGCCTTGGGGTTTGATGTAAAAAAAGCTGATGTACTGAAGATTCTTAAAGATTATGACAGAGAAGCCACAGGGAAAATCACCTTTGAAGATTTTAATGAAGTTGGTGTGTATTTTACAATATTGTAAAGACTATTTTACAATAGTCTTTGTAATCAGCAGTTTGTTAGGAAATTATCTGGTTACTATCAATAGTTTTGAAAGTCTCTGGGTTATGGAATTTTGCTATTGAACATTGCTGTGTAATGTGGATCTTATTTTGGGGTTTTTTTTTGGTACTCTTTTTTTTTGCTAATTTTCAAAGAAAAAATAAGATTTATAGCTTCACTGTAAATGGGATTTATCTTTTTGTCTTTTGTTCTGAAGATTTTAACCAAGGAACTATTGTGTAGCTTCTCCTGGGAAGATGTCTTTCCATGTAATATGTACCTATATTATGTGATAGAACTAAAAGAGTGATCAAAAAATTATTTCTCACAGTAAAAGATAAAATTTGGTATATTTTTGTTTGGAAAATATTTCCCAACACCATCCTAGTATGTGATTTTCGTTGGCAAAGTGGAAGGAGAGGAAATTGGTAGCAGTTGGTATCTTTAGCTGTATATGAAGTGCATGCCTTCAGGTTGACAAAGCTTATGAGGGGCTACCTACTCTGGATGACCTTGACATCAATGAATAAAGTCATCTCTTTAAAGTTGCTGGTGGGGAGAAGATTGTAGTAAGGGAGGCAGTTGGCAGACTGGGAGCAGAGGACATTTTAGAACAACCCACTGGGTTATAATATCAGCATATTATTTAGTTATTTTTAGATATTTAAAAAATCTAGGAAAATTCAGTTACACACAGAGATACAAACCCTTTATTTTAAATATTCAACAAGAAGTAATATGAGAAACAAAAAGAAATGGCAGTTAGTACGTGTGAAAAAATAGATTCATATCATTAGTAATTTCTTTTAAATCTGAAAATTCAAACCAAAAGGAAGGAAAAAAGAAATTAAAGAACAAATAAATCTAAAAGACCAAAAAGAAGCACTGCACAGAAGATCCCCAATTTATGAACTAATAGATGACTATTTAGAGAGGCAGCTTGTCCCTTTGGAGAGGATATTCTTTTTTTTTTTTCTCTAGTTCGTAGAATTATTTACTTGAGAAGAGGTAGAGAGCCATCTTTATTTTCCCAGTATTGAAGCTTTCTGGGGTTTATGATCTTAGTTCAAGTTTCAACTTAGATTGTTTATAGAAACAAGGATCAGGATACAGTAGAAATGATACTACTAGGAAAGAGCTATAATTCAGGTACATTTGGTACAGTGTAGTGGTTTAGCATGGACATTTTGGAACCAGGTTGCCTGGGTTTAGATCTTGGTTTTGCCACTTACCAGCTGTGTAACTTGGTCATTTTACTTCTCTGTGCCTCATTTTCAGCTATAAAATGGGGATAGTTGTATTATCTCATAGGGTTCTTAGGAGGAATAACTAAGCTAAAACTATGTAAAGTATTTAGAAAAGGGCCTAGTATGTAGTAAGTTCTATTAAGTGTTTGTTGTTATTATTACTTCAAAAATTAGTCTTTGTTTCAATGGCTGGAAAATATATATATCACTGGAACATAAAAATATTCTGCTCCATATATTTATATTTTTATCATTACCTTTTTCCTGTAGTTGTAGGTTATTTTAAGCACTATTTGCCTCTAGTAATTTTACAAAACACATTATTTCATCTTAGGTGAATACAGTTTTAAAATTTTGATTTTTATTAGCAGTTGAAGCCAGAGTCCCATGTAATCTCTACCTTTCCTGACCCTGCATCTCTTCTATGTTATTAACAGCACAGAAATACTGGGTTCCTTTTAGAATAAATGGTCATGAGTAAACTTCAGCCTGACTTTCAAAGATCAACCATTTGGCAGGCTTAGTACATACTTTAACTATCCTAAGGTTACCTATTGAGAATATCAACTGTCAAATAAAATTTTATTACTATTTGGGAATCAAATAATCAAAAACTATTACTTTCCCCATTTTTTAAATCATTTTAAAATAGTAACTGGCCACAGATGAATATATGTTTTATAGTTTGGGACAAATAACTCTAAATCAGAATATTTGAATCTTACTTTTATCTCCTATCTATTACTGTTTAAGGATATTGTTCCACAGATATTTACAGGTATTTCTAGATAAAGTTTGGCACTTCATATTCTTTCCAATGCTAGAAAAAAGTATTAAAATATACTTAATGTAAGTTTAGAATTTAGACAACCTGAGGCTTGTGAGTTACAGGTGTTTTAGGAATTGCTGCTTTAAAGTAAGACCAAGATAAGTCAGCTATTTGTACTTATCTATTTTTGGCATGTACTATTTATTATTTTATTGCCTATTTAGAATAGAATATTATATTGTTTTTTGTTTTGCATAGCAAACATTTGCTGAATTTTTTGGCATTCAGTACTGTGCTGGGGTGAGGGAGGGGAATTAATCACAAGTTACTAAGAGGTTCTTTCAAGGAGTTTACAATTTAAATGCAGGTGATAACAAGCTATGATGCTCTGTGGTGACTTATAATTTTGTATAGGGCAGTAGTGGCATACTACAGCCCTTGGGCCAAATTCAGCTGTTGCCTGTATGCTGCCACATCCATTCTTTTTTTTTTTTTATTTAATTAATTAATTAATTAATTTATTTATGGCTGCGTTGGGTCTTCGTTGCTGCGTGTGGTTTTTCTCTATGTGTGGCAAGCGGGAGCTACTCTTTGTGGTGGCTTCCCTTGTTGCAGAACATGGGCTCTAGGCACGCGGGCTTCAGTAGTTGTGGTGCATGAACTTAGTTGCTCCGTGGCATGTGGGATATTTCCCGGACCAGGGCTCGAACCTGTGTCTCCTGCATTGGCAGGTGGGTTCTTAACCACTGCCCCACCAGGGAAGTCCCTGCCACATCCATTCTTTTATGCTGCTTTTGTGGTACCATGACAGAGTGAGTGGTTGAGACAGAGACCTTATGCTCCCTCGCCGCCCCCCTGCAAAAAAAAAAAGCCTAAAATATTTACTGTCTGGTCTTTGGCAGGAAAGTTTGTCAATTCCTGATCTAGAGCAATTGAAGACTTTGCAGAGGGGATTTTTAATTTAGGCTTTGGGAACAGGAATAGGATTTCATCACAAGGGGAAAATTGTGGGAGGGGTATAGAACGGCATTCTAAGCAGAGAAAACAGCAACAACAAGGAGTAATAACAGACATGTAGCATGTTCAGAAAACTTCAGTTAGTCTCCTGCTCTAGAGGATAGGGAAATAACTGGAAAGGTAGGACTGGGCCAGCTAGGTAAAGTCTTGCATGACACAGAGTTTGGACTTTAGTCAGCAGAGGATCTATGTCAGTTTTTAAAGAAGAGGAGATAATATGTTTTAGAGAGGTAACTCTTGAGATTATTAAAGATGTGTTGGAGGGAAGAGATTGCAGGCAGAAGATACAGTTGGCCCTCCCTATCCCTGGGTTCTGCTTCTGCGGATTGAAAATATTAGGAAAAAAAAATTCCAGAAAGTTCCAAGAAGCTAAACTTGAATTTGCTGAGTGCCTGGCAATTATTTACATAGCATTTACATCATATTTACAACTATTTACATAGCATTTACATTATATTAGGTATTATAAGTAATCTAGAGATGATTTAAAGTATACAGGAGGATGTACATAGATTATATGCAAATGCTATCCGTCCCAGATTTTGGTATCTGAGGGGAGTCCTGGAACCAATCCCCCATGGATACCATGGAAACTGAGGGATAACTGTAATAGACTTTTTATGCTGAGGGTGGTGAGAATAAAAAGAAAAGAGGTACATTCAAGAGTAAAAAAGGTGGTAACCTCAGTACTCTAGGATATAAGTAACTGGGTTTAAAGTTTTAATGTGATGTTTTTGAATTTGCTTTATTAAGTGATTGTTATAATGTATAAGGGCTAACTATTTTGAGTAAGTACCTTTCTGAGAGTATAATTAAATCATTTGAAAATTGAGTTACATGGACAGAAATTTGTGAAATAGATTGAACCTATCTTTACTGCTTGTATGTCAGTCAATTTATTTTCGTTGAAAAATAAATGTATTTCTTATAATTCTACTTTGTAGGATAAGAATAGAAGATTAAGGCATGGAGGATAGTCACCATAAAGTTACAATGTTTTAGCTGTCCAGAATGATGGGTATTTATAGTTCCAAAGAAAAGTTGCATTCTAAGGCAAAGTATTGATAAAAGATTATATAGACACATAAGTCTGAAGTAACTAATACAATTAAAGCACCAGTGGGATAGGAATTTATACATCTTGGAGCCCCATCTGTTCCCCAGATCACCCTGTTGCTTCTTTAAATACATTAATATTTTCAGCAAGCTGCTTTTTTGGTTCACCTGTCATGTAAATTATTTAATTGGTGAAGAAAATTTCTTAACACTTTTTTTTTCCTTGTCCTGCTTTTTTGTTGGGACTAAATTCAAAATAAGTTGAGTATGAGCCATAGAGTTAAGTGTGGTATTTTATTTTGGTGTTATGGCTGTATATATGCCAACTCCTTTTTAACTGAATATTTATGAGCTTTGATGATTTGCATACTTATAGTAATATACTTCAATTAGTTACTTGGAAGACTTTTTGTATAAAATTAATGGATAAAAGAAAACTATTGAATATATGTGCAGATGATTTAACGTTAGCTTGAATAGGTGCTTATTCTAAAGCTTATTCAACCAAATATGATGAAAACAGCAGCAAAACAACTATTTGTGGGGGTCTTGAATTGTATTTTTCTTCTGGGTACATTAAATATTCCAGTATTTTCCATCTATAAGCATTTGCAAATTTTTAGTGATTCTGTAAACGTCAACAGGACTGAGTTATTTTTATTTTTTTATTTTTTTGCCGTACGCGGGCCTCTCATTGTTGTGGCCTCCCCTGTTGCAGAGCACAGGCTCCGGATGCGCAGGCTCAGTGGCCATGGCTCACGGGCCCAGCTGCTCTGTGGCATGTGGGATCTTCCCAGACCGGGGCACGAACCTGTGTCCTCTGCATCGGCAGGTGGACTCTCAACCACTGTGCCACCAGGGAAGCCCAGGACTGAGTTATTTTTAATGGGACAGTGAAGGTCATAAATACGTCTTGTTGTAGTGGTAGACTAGCGTGTAGAATTACTTCAGAGATATTTCCTTTGATATTTTCAGAATTTTATCTAGTAACTTAAAAAATTTTATACCACAGATTTAAAAATTTCTGTTATTATGGCTATTGATTAAAGACTGTGGTTATATTGAAAATATTAAGTTGACTCTATTATTATATATTATTACATTTAGTATTTTAAAATAATTATTACTATTGAGGCTTGAATTTACTCACATTTAATTTTAATTAAGCTGTCTGATAGTTATTATCTTGATGAACAAAATGGATTTGACTTTAGAGAGATCTCCTTTTCAGACCTTTTTTTTTTCTTACTACAGTCAGATTTAATCCTTTTAATAACTACTTGTGAGAAACCAAGAGGTTCTTTTAAATCATGAGGATATGAATGGAATTTTCATCTACTGTCTGAGATTGTGGTTGTATTAAATTTGAAGAACAATCAGTATTAGTATTAAGTTTAGCCAGCAAACAACTTTTATCTAGTTGGTTTTAATTGTTTTGTTGGTATATCATCTCTACAACTAGGTTACTCATAGACTTGTGTGCTTGATGTCAGTGGAGCCTAGTACAATTCTTGATAATAGTAAACCTTAAATATGATATAAATGTAGTTTTCAAAATTTTGCTTATGTGTGATATAATAGGATAAATTGTTGATAATGTAAAGGTTAAATTCTAAAATATGGATTTGGTTTTTCTAATTTTCTGTTTATCTCTTTGGGCTTTTGGACTTTGGCATTTTTATTGTCAAACTAAATGTTGACAGATTCATAGCTTTAATTCTCATCTAATAATTAGTTGATTTCACAAATGAATGCCTTTGAGACTATAAAGGTTTACTTTTCGTATTTTTTTAACTATAGTGACAGACTGGATATTGGAAAGAGATCCACATGAAGAAATATTGAAGGCATTTAAACTATTTGATGATGATGATTCAGGTAAAATAAGCCTGAGGAATTTGCGACGTGTTGCCAGAGAATTGGGTGAAAACATGAGTGATGAAGAACTTCGGGCTATGATAGAAGAATTTGATAAAGATGGTGATGGAGAAAGTAAGTTTTGAGTAAAACATATATTCCAAATATGCCTACTGTACACATATGGTAATTTTTTCTAAAACCAAATGATTTTCAAGACCCTTTGCAAACTATTTAGTGTAAATGTTTTTCATCCTATAATGGGATTTTTACATAAATATTTCACATACTCAGTTTAGAATGAAGCAGACCTTTAAAACCAACTGTACAGATTATAGTATGAGCTTCCACACTTCAAGAAACTGCTTTACTTTTCTTTGAGGTGAAATATCTCCAAAATTTCAGCCACTCAGTAAAGATTCAGCCTTTAATGTCTTCTTCCTCAACCTACATGCACGTCTAAGTTCTGTTGAATCTACCCTCCAAATATTTTTAATCTGTTTTATTTCTTTGTTTACTGCTACTGTCCTAATTCAGGCCCTAATTTCTTTGTAGGAATGTTATCATAGCTTTGTTCATTATTTTCTTGAATGCCTGCTGGGTACAGTGTTCTGTGTGCTGACTGGTGCTACCCAATCAAAGAGGCTGATGTTGTCCCTGCTCTCACTGACTTTACAGTCTCTTGTAGCTTCCTAATTGCCCTCTATGCCTGTAAGCCTCTTTTCTCTTCCTGATTTGTTCTAGCAGCATTCTTTTCCTAAAATGCAGGTTTGGTGATGTCATTTTCCTGTTCAAACACTTACGATGATTCTTCAGTGCCTATGGAGTAAAGTCCAAGGTCTTCTATGATCTGTCATACCATAACTATCTAGTTTTATTTCCCACTGTATTCTTCTACTTTCTACTTTAACCCTCACCTCCCATATAGTATACACACTTTGACAAAATATACTCTGTCCTATCTTTTTATGCTGTGCCTTTCATCTCATGCTATTCTTTAATCCTAGAATGCTCTAATTGCCAATTGCTGTCTGCTAAAATGTTAGTCGTTCTCTCAGGTTCATTTTAAACTCCATCTTTTTCTCAAAAGCCTCCCTCAGCGGTCTCTGTTTATAAATTATGAGATTTCCATTAAGGGCCCATAACATTTAGAGAAATAAACTATTTTGACCTTTTGTACACTGCCTTCTGTTAATATACATGTGTGTCTCTCCAGTTATATTGTGAGCCATTGAAGAGTAGTTTGGAATCATATAGTGTGAAAGGCCTGAGGCTTTAAAATCATACAGACCTGGATTTGAATTGAATCTCTACCAGTTACTTAGTAGCTCTGTACTTTTGTGCAAGTTTTTAACATTGTCTGAGTCTCAGTTTTCCTATTTATAAAAATCAGAATGATAATACCTTTCCAGATGGTTGTGAGTATTAAATGAAGACAATTGAAGGTGCCTAGCATTAAATGTAAGCTTGTTTTCCTTTTTCTTCTTTATATTCTCCTGCATTTTCTTGAACATGATGAGTACTCTGACGTTTGTTGACTTAAGCAGTGAGGAGTGTGCGTTACAGTAGATATATGTTGCTATAGTACCAACTATTCATTTTTACATAAAAAAAATATATATCTAAAACCTTGGAAATACTGGCATGCTTCAATAAGGAAATAAGACAGTAGCAAATAGTTATCAGCTCAGATTGTCCATTAGAATTGCGCATTATTGTGCTTTCTCATTATGTGACTATTATTTAAGCATTATACAACTTTTCTATTTTTAGTATTGGCTCTTTGAAGGTATCAATATAGTTAGTTATATTTTAAAACAGAGATGATTAAAACTTGAGAAAACTTAAAGGACTTCTTAAGCTGTAATTCTAATATTTGGATTGATAATCTGCTGTCTTCACAGTTAAAAAATGTTTGTGTCTTCCCTAGCTGTTGATTATTACCCTAAATTAGCTTTAAATGAGTTCCTTTATGTAAAGGTACTCTCTTCAGTGGTAGAGAGAATCTTGGTATGTCTTTTTCATCCTCCAGCTACTTAATATGTGTCAAACGACCAGAGTTATAAACAGTTTCTTTTTCCTGTACTAGGCTCATGCAAGTTAGGTTTTAGTTATTAGCTTCATTTGACATTAGAATAAAATACCAGTTAGTAACCTGTTCTTAAATTCAAACTTCATGTGAAACTTTTCTTAGAAAATGTGTCCATTTCTTGCATACCTTGCTCTACCTGCTGCTTTTGAATTTGAGTTCACACCTGTGCTCCATTGCTGGGAGATTTATTTTAGTACATCCTTAAAACATTTCTTTGGTCCTCACTGCTTGCATTATTCCACTTTAAGTCACTGTACACCTGTTGCTTGGGCATCCTACTGTCATTTATTCACATGACTAACAGGCAAATAACGCTTTTTTTTCCAAGTGATTGATTACAAATAAAATAACAGGCAAATAACACTTTTTTTCTTTTTTCCAAGTGATTGATTACAAATAAAATACACCTGACACATCTTTTATTGTTAAGACTTGTCTTTTTTGGGGGGGATAGGAGGGTGGTCTTATCATATTAAAATAGTCTAATCCAGTAGTTTCCAATCTGAGATGTGGGTATCTAGGGGTGGAGGCCTTCTGAGGTATTGTGCAGGGTCTGGGAGTTCATGTATGCATCAAATATTGTCTGTAGACCATACGAATAATAGCATTGCACATGCATACATATACTGCTTTTTTCAGTTATATTTAAATGCTATTGTGATTGATTGCAGAGTTTATATAGCTATTTGACATTATCTACTTCTCAAACGAGATATACTAAGGATAGCTGTTATTGTGGCAAGTCCAGAAAATTATTATTGAAAGGCATTTTCATATTCAGAAACAATGAGAACTCCAACCCTAATCTATTTAGTGTGGCTTTGGGTTACTGCCTTAATTTATATTGGGTTTCTGTAGCTATCTGAAAATCTGCCCATTTTTGAAAAAGTGGGAAGTTAGATTTTATAATAATTTATTAATCTGATCACTTAATCTGGTTTTTTTTTTTTGGACTGTAGGCAGAATTTTTCTTAGATATAACTAACCTGTTTTCTTTGTATATGTTAAACTGGTAAAGATCATAATACTTTGCTACCTGTTTTGGACTTCAGTAATTGTTCTGTTTTTACGAGTTTTTCACACTTCAGTATTTGAGAGCAATGAAAATTTTTTTTTTTATTGTATGTATAGAATAATAAACATGGTGAATGAGGAATTAAAGGAAAAGAAGACATAATACAAAATATAAATACAGCTGTGGTAATGATATAGAAAGAATCCCTCCCAAGATATATAAAATAAAATACAGTAAATCATTTTGGAAAAGTGGAAGCAACATTTAAAAAACCAAAGTGGACCATCTTCTAAATAATTATGATGAATGTTAGCATTTGTTTAGTACTTTATATATGTTAGATTCTGTGCTTAGCATGTTACATTGTGGATTATGTCGCTTAATTTACATAATAGCTTTTGTGAAGTGAATACAATGTTATACCCATTTATGCATAGGATACATGTATATATATAGATGAGGAAACTAAAGCTCTGAGAGTTTAATAACCTGTCCAAGGTTATTACAAAGCTAATACATGGCAGAGCCAGACTTAAACTCATACCTCCATACTGACAATATGCTTTTAGCCATAACACTGTATTGCCTCTTGTGCTGTAAAGTAAAATATTAATTAGGTTTCTATGTTTATGGAGTTTTTAAAATTGCATACTATTATAGGAAACAGTGTGTTAGTAAAATATTCAACTGACACTTCAGATATTAAAATTTGTTTTTTCCCCTCAAAGCCAGATGGTCTCTAAGGTACTTAATTTCTCTAAAATTTTTTATTTTAATGACATGTAATAAGATTTACCCTATGAAATGATTGATTTATGAAAATATTATTTAAAAAGGCAGTGTAGAAAAAAATGAAGTGTCATGTATTTTTGATTCAATATATATTTTATCAAATGCCTATTTTAAGGTAGGTATTGTGTTCCTTACATCAAGGAACTTGATATAAGTATGATTGATAGAGAAGGTTATAAAACCAAATGTATAAAGGCATCACAGATTCTCCTAATTGTCTGAAAGTCTCACTGATGATAAAGGACCTAGTTTAAATTCCTTAGCCACTTTCTTCCCTTCAGCTTTTAGGTTCACTTTTTTGGACTTAAGTATTTTGTTTTTAGGTATGAAATTATGGAATAGTTTAAAATACTTTTGAAATGCTACAGTGCTTTAAAGTGTTTACATATAAATAACATAAATATTGATTTGCTTTGTTTTAGAACTATATGAAGCTTAATTTGGAATTTGAGTATTGAGAGTTTACAAATTGAGGGAAAAAAGTTTTAGATCTTTTAAGTAACAAAACATAAGTACTTTTCAGATTTTGAATATTTTAATCATGGCTTTATTATGCTATTAAAATAATGTGTAGTCAGATCATTCCAAGGCTGCTTTCCTTATGTTGTTTTTCTTAAAAATATACCCTTGTTTCCTGTTTTGGTCTAGATGCCTCACTCTAGATTTTTCTAAATCAGGGGTTCTTAAATGAAGGTACATATTGATGAAATTGTTTAAAATTTTTATATATTTTGATTTTCTTTTTTTTAACTAGGGAGAGAGGGGTCATAGCTTTCATAAGATATTGAAATGTATTCGTTTAACTGCAAAGGTTAAAGATCAGTACTACAATTTATAAAATCACTGAAAGTATTTTCAGTTTTGTATTACAGGTTTTGTATTCTGTTCTGTGTCTATCATAGTGTCTTGTAGATGTTTCATATTGAATGCATGAATTCTTGGTTATTTATCAGCTCCTGGATGGCTCATTCCTCTTAACTCCTTATAGCTTATTTTTTGCAGTATTTTTTTCTTTAACTATGTTTCAATTAGTTTTTCTTTAAAATAGGCTTTTAAATATATAAAAGTTCCAAAAAACAATGATTTGACTTTTTTTCTAATTCTAATATATTTTTATCCTTCAGAATTCTAACTTACATGTGTGATATATTTAAGCTTATTTATTAAGAAAGGGTTTGCTAAATGAACTAGTACAATAACGATTATCAAGAGAGTTTAACTATCTAAGAAATTTAAAATTTTGTTTTTAAAACTATTTTATTGTGTATACATATTATGATTATGATGAATTTTTTGTTATTTATATACTATTATGTCTTTTTCCTAGCTAATACTATAGAATATTTATATTATTATATTTTATGTATTTTTGTATTCATGAAGTTCAATTTAATTAACATATTCAACTTCCTACCAAAGAAGTAAAAGCAAAAAGCTATGTTTTGGTTTATTAAGAATTTTGTATAATATAAAATTTAAAGATACTTAGTAAAATAGTAATAGTGTTCTCTGAAAAAAATTTGTATTTCTGACTTACATTTTCTTTCTTACCACAGTAAATCAAGAGGAATTCATTGCTATTATGACTGGTGACATTTAAAGAATTACAAGGATAAACACTAAGAATGTTGCAGTTATCATCTTATATTCTATTTTTGTGCCTGAAGCCGTGTTTAAAAAAAAAAACAACTTAGTTCTTTTTTCCAAAAGGACCAAAAATAAGCATCTTATGTATTCATATTTTACTACTGTTAAGTTTCTTTATATGAACAGTATTGTTAGTACTCTAATAGTTTAGCTTTGTATTTATAATATAGCTTTTATATATAAAGTTTTAAAAATTGAATCATGTGGTACACATTTTTTGAAGATTTTTTATTTAGCATTAGTAGTCACTTTTGGTGCACATGTTTTTCAGACTTTCCTTAATAAAATGTTTATTTTTTAGTATTTCAAAATTTGGTAACTTTTCTGTTTATTTTGATTCCAAATGTCTGCTAACCCTCAAGAGTATCTTTCTTAAATCTTTTCTCTATACATGGTTGGTTTCAGAAACGAAAATTGAAATATAAATTGCAATAGAAGAGCACATTTTTCCATTACAAGTTTGACATTTGATGTTTCAGTACAAAATGATGACTCCGTATAGGCATAATTCCTTTTTCATGAGTCATGTCTTTCAGTTTGGAGGGAAAAAGTATTGTGCATATAGACTCATTTATCCTCATGTATTCAATATTATGTTCTGTAACACTTTTGGTGTCTTAAGTTATGACAGTTAAATCTGGATATTTCTTTCTTAAACTAATTGAATATAGTTTGAATCATCTAACTTCTTGACAAAGTGAAAGATTTAAATTTTGGAATTTTGATCTGTTAAGATAATTATCACTCAATTAAACGTCACAGTGATGAAAATAGGAAACTGTAAGCCACAGAAATCATTTAAGGCTCTGTTTTAGCTGTATAAAGGAACGTTCTGTGATTCACCAGGAAACAGTGGAGACAGATTTTCCACATACTGGTGGGTTCTTCTTCCTTGTAGAAGTGTATGTTAGGGGGAAACACGTGGTTAGGGGAGATAGGTCATAGTAATAATTTGAGGCACTTTAAATGTTGTGAGCCTCCTAGAATATTACAGAAAGAGTTATCCACTAGAAATTTAACAAAAAAATCAGTAGAGAATAATGTAACAGTGGTGATATTTCAAATAGTTATCTAGAAAGCAAGTTAATTGTTCACCATATTAAAATTCAGTTTTGAATATGAAATCAGTGTTCACAGTAATACCAATATCCAGGGCAACAAATAGACTGTGAAATTTAAAAAATTGTATCACGTTTACTGATGAATTTGCCTTCTATATCTCAATCACAAAATATGTTGATTTCCAGGAAATTGAAGAATAAAGAAAATGAAGAATAAAACACAAACATGTATCTAGGCTTGCTAGTCTTCTACCACTTCATTGGAATAAGTAACCTAAGGTACTTTTTTGTCACTTACAGAGATAACTTCTTTATTCTTAATATAAATGGTTACTCCTTGGGATGCCAGCATTTTGTTTCTTCTTACTGTGGGTTGAGGGAAGAGTGCTCACTTCAGTTCTTTATGTTTGTGAAAGCTTTCTCCTACAGAAGGGTATGAATTATTTTCAAGTTTTTTCCAGTGTTAATAACCGTAGAGTCAGAGGCTTATAAAATTGGCTAGTAGAGGTGGCAATAAGAAGAAAGGAATGAATTTGCTTTAAACAAGAAGGAAATGGAGGTGGGTATTAGTCATTTACCATTATAGTTATATTTATTATACAATGGCATTTCATGATGTAAGAAAATAACTTTCTTGCTAAACTTACCTACTGCATCTGCTGTTCTGGTATCCTGGTAAGCTTTGATAGTTTGGGATTTGTCAGCTAAGATCTTGTCTTACATGTAAACCATCAAAGCCTACTTTAAGTTATGTGCCTCTTAACAGCTCCTAGATTAGGGTCTGGCGGTAGGTAGTTGGGGTGGGGAGGAAATCAAAAACATATTTGTTATGCAGTTAATAGGTGGTGTGGGTACTACACTAGGCTCATTTAATCGTTCACTGCAGGAAATTCATACAGCACTTCTAATGGAAGACTTTCAAATTTAGTTGATGCGCCAGTGTTAATGGTCTTGCATTAGCAAACACCATGATGAGTTAGATGATCCAGTTGAGTTGCTAATTTCCTCAACTCCCTAAACCATTCTGTCTGATGCTAATCTCTGGATGTAAATTCTCATGGGAATTGCTAGTGATGTGTTCTACACTAAAGATAATTTCTAATGTTCTGAAGACCAATGTGAAGAAGGCAAAAGAGTTTCAAAAAATCACTTAAAATATGAAGTTAAACAAATTACATAAGTAATATATAAAGTAAAAGTGAAAATTCTTTTTTTTTTAACTGCCAGCTCCACTCCTATTCCTCTGAATAGTGTCAGTTTCAGTTAGACCTCAGACATCAAGAGGAGCACAACTGGATATTTTCACAGAGTGTAATATAGGGAATAGGTTAAATTGGTGCTGGAGAACCAAAAAAAAAAAAAAAAAAAATCAGGAAAGGAGCACTGGGATAGCTGAGGGTAAAAGTTGTAGTTACTGGAAACTAGAAGCTGGGAGGAGAGGTCCTATGGAGCAGAGACTCGGAGATGGTTGAGGAAGGGGGCACTGGTAGGTGGTGCTAATGCTGATGGGGAATGGTGAGGCTGGTTTGGGGAATCTTGAGAAAAAGCTGGAGGATGGAACCAAGTGCTGCTCCTGGAACGAAGAACTGTTGCCCTGAGGATGCTGACGGGAACTCCAGGCAAACTGGAAACAGCAAAAGAGTCTTTCCCCTCCTGCCTTCCTGTTTTATTCTTCTAGTCCTCTTTTTAGTGGAGCTTAAAAAAATTCAGCTGGCAAAGGGGAAATGTAGTTTACACAGTTCCAACCCTACTGTTACACATTTGAATACAGAATAGTGGTTTGGAGCTGTGGGGAAAAATATTTTAATGACCAACACAATTGACCATATATTTTATGATCTAAACCGGCTTACCTGAGAGTGAAGGAGCTTAGGGGAGACTATTATTAATCTTGGCACAACAGGTGTAATTCAGAACTAGCCTGGGCAGACTAGGACATAACTGTCACCTGATCTCTAGGAATAGTAACCATTGTTATTTTAGAGATTCATTCAACCTGTTTCCTTTGTATTTACATGAAATTATAGAAGTAGTTTTTTCCATATGAATATTCTATCCATTCTGCAGCTAAGTTTTATAAAGGAAATGTCTTTAAAAATTTAGTAACTTGGGCTTCCCTGGTGGTGCAGTGGTTGAGAGTCCGCCTGCCGATGCAGGGGACACGGGTTCGTGCCCCGGTCCGGGAAGATCCCACATGCCGCAGAGCGGCTGGGCCCGTGAGCCATGGCCGCTGAGCCTGCGCGTCCGGAGCCTGTGCTCCGCAACGGGAGAGGCCACAACAGTGAGAGGCCCGCATACCGCAAAAAAAAAAAAAAATTTAGTAACTTAAGTGCTGCTATATTCCAGGCACACATAGGTATTTACATACATTATATATTTTAATCTCAGTAACCTGAGGTAGATACTGTTGGGTTGTCTTTATTTTACACACAAGAAAACCAAAGCTTAGGCTTAAGTAACTTGTTCAAGGTAATAGGCATTGGAATTGGAATATGATCCTAAGTCTTCTGACTCCATGACCCACTCATAGCCACTAGATTGTATTATCTCCTTACAATGACTTTTATAAACTATCTCAAGGTGTAAAGGATCAGACTTTTAAAACTGCAAAACTAAGAGATAGAATCTGGAATTCAGAGGCTCAGCAGCAAAAGCATTAAACATTTATGCATAATCTAGCATGGCATTTGTTGTATTATGTATTATTCCATGTGAGTTAACATTTGGTGCCAGTCCTCTGGAAGCTAATAAGCTTAGATAGACTGTTTTTAAAATCATGGAGTCAACACATTGAAAAAGTAAATGTTTGGGAAAAAAATAATACAATATTAAGCAAATGCTTATTGATAAAGTGCATATTATTGAGTAGTCATAAAATATTTTCATTTTGAGAAAACATTTTTTCCACTTACCCTTTGTGAAGAAGATTTTATTTTAGGGGCTGTTTGAATGAAGAAAGAACTCTTTAAATTCTTGGTAGGAAACGGAAGGAACCTGGGGCTTAGGAGTATATTTGGTAAAAGGGTGTGTGGGAAGATCTTTGAGGCACCTAGCTGATAGTCTAAAGCAAAGCTCTTGTCGGTCTCAGTGGTCAGAGAAGAGGGTCAGTAAAGGTTATTTTAATGGTAGAATGATGACTTGTTTAGGATTTGGGTTGCAAAGAGAAATTCTTGGGATGAAATGAGGCAGTCATCTGGATGGCAGCTTAGTTGGGTCTTGGAGATCTTGATTAAACAGCCTAGGCTTACCCATTCAATTGAAATAGGTAATTTGCCTACATATCCTGATTCTGTGTTAAGTCATATGTCATTCTACAGTTACAGCATTCATTGAAAACTTCATCTAAGACTCTACAAAAGATTGCCAAATACAGTCTAAAACTAGTGAAATCAAGTCTTTGTTTTTTTCTGAGATAATACATTTATGTTAGAGTTACCTTTGTGAGTTGTACTGTAAGTATTGAGTGTAATTATAATAGTATTATCTAATTGTCTACAAAAATCCAAATTGTCTTTTTCTTTAGAACTTGGGAAAGCTGTATGTCTTGTGCTGTTCTGAGAATACGTAAAATATTTTTTCATTATATGATAATTTTGGGAAGATTACTGACATTTTATAGAATCAAAGATCAGCATGGTTACTTCCATTTTATACTTAATTAAAAATATTTTTAAATGGGTTTTCTTTATTCCATAATAAAAGAAATCAGGGATACTTAATAGACTTCTGGAGTCCAATATTTCTAATTTTAATATGATTGTAACATTTGTCCAACAAACCACTGTGTTCTCTGGAAAGAGCAGTTATTTTCTCCTTGTGGCATCATCATAGACTGTCTATCGCCAAGGTCTTCCAAAAGGTCTGTGTAAGCCTGACAGCTAGGAAACATGTACTGTTGTAGAACATAAATTCTGGTGACTCATTGATACAAGCCTACTCCTGATGGTTGTCTCTTTAGAGTAAATAGCATTCAGCATACATTGGCTAAATGCTAAATGGTTAAAATATTTCCAAATTATATTTCGTATCATGGATGACCTCCTTAAATTTAGCAGCAGATTAATGATTTGTGTTTGGCTTACTGAGGAGCAGTCTTTCCTTAGAAAACATGCATTTTGCTTGTGTTGAAAATTCAGGCATTTAAAGTCCTTGCCAAGCTGGTAAACGTAACCATACTTTAAGCAAAATCTACATTTTTCTTTTTCATTTTCTATTAAGATAAACATATTCAATTAAATGTGAAATAGCTGGCCAAAACTAAACTTTCCAGGAGACTTTTTCTATACCAATCCTGCTGAGAGAGAATTATTGCTAACCTAAGTCCCAAGAGATGATGTGATGCTTTTCAGCATTGGCAATAAAAACAAAATAACTCCCTCATAGAAAAAAAAGCAGCAAGATACAGATTCTAAGGATTTTATTTACGAAAGAAAACTGTGTTCAAATCTCATTGTCTATTTTCACTGCTATAGCAAAGATTAAAAGAAAAAAATAGCTAGGAAAGATTTTTAAAAACTAGAAAATGTAATATCTGTTGTAACTAACTTACTTGGTTTTGGGAAAAATTAAATCAGATTATACTTGTGAAAATATTTTGTGAATTGCGAATTTTATTAAAATACAAATTTTTATATAATTAGGCATGTACTTTGGTTGGAATTATTGATCTATGGGCCCAGGTTACTTACAGTTCTATAGTCTGATCCTGGAAATTCTGGGATCTCCAAGGCCCCTAAGGGACTCTCAGGTGTACCCAGACCCAGGTAGCTAGGAGATTGCTTAGAGGAAAGTTTTAAAGCCACATTAGTTTCTTCTTTGGAATGTTCATAAGCATATGAGCAAGCACAGTGTTCAGTCCATTTGAAGAAAGTATATTCTTAGGGAACCTGGGGTATCTCAAAGTAGAGAATTATATAAATCATATACTGTTTACATTTGGTCAAAACAATGTTAACTATTTCCATTTGGTTGAAATAAGCTTAAAATCATAACAGTTTATATTTCTACTTAAGTTATTATGATCAAAAGATATTTAAAAAATTATTGTAAAAAGCTAATCTTAATTCCTAGCAGCTATTAGGGTCTTCATTTCTAAAGGGTATTCATTTCTTCATTTCTAATTCATGTGAAAAAGAGAAAAGGCAAATTTTTTTCCTTAAAGAGTTCTTTGTTTCTATTATTGAGAATTTATATCTCATCTTTTTCCAAAGAAAAATTAATAGCAAACGTCTCCAGCACAAATACAGTAAGATTATTTAATGAGCAGTAATAGATTACAAACCAGATGGAAGGAAGAAGAGACAAATCAGAGTCAACTTCAGTTATTCAGTGTTAATTTGAAAGAGGTTTCAAATTAACTGGCTAGCAGAGACCTGGGACAAGGCTTATCTCCCCATCACAAATAGCTGCTTTTTACCCCTTTTAGTCTCTCCTTCTTCCTTTTGTCTCCCTGGGATTGGAGAAGTGCTGAGTTAACTGAGAAGCATCTCTGGTTGAAGTGGGGGTGAGAACCTACAGCAGCCCCTTATTCTCCAGTACATGCCTCCAACTCCTAGACTATAGGGGAGGGAAAATACTGGATTCCTGCTATACCTTAGTGTTGTTAATCTACAGAGTAGTTAACCTCTTCCTACATAATCAAGACATTTGTTCCAGGAATCCAGACCAAGGCAAAAGGTGAGGGCTATGAGGTAAAAAATATATAAGCTTGATTTACTCTGACTTAACTGTGTTGATGTAGAAGTTTCCGAAGTGCACAGTAATTCACAGACTCATTGTTTGCCCAGTGACATATCCCATATACTACTTTCTAAAGAAAGTCTAGAAACATGAAATTAAAAGAAATTAGGATTGCTGTAATGTATGGCCCAGTATCTTAAAACGTGGCTCAGGATTCCGATAAATTGGGCATTGAGGAATGCCCAATTCAATAGCTGCTAACCATATCAATAGCTGCTCAGGGGTTCCTAAGCCTCAAGGAAGCCAGAAATTTAGGAGTGGTGTGGGAGAAGCTGGAAGGAGTTGTCGGAAAAGGATGGGTGGCCGAGAGACACTGATGGCAAAGGACTGCTCAGTAGTCATTGGCTTGTGCATTTACAATCTGATCTTGGATGTTCTGGGATCTCTAGGACCTCTAGGGTGTGGAAAACAATATCATCCAAATTTCTGTTTTTGTCCTGAGACTGACTTTGCTTGACCTCAGTTTTCAAAAGAGCACAGAATGAAATCTTAGTTCCATACTGTTCTAAGGTGATTGGGTGGGAATCCACTGATGGGATTGAATGGGAACACCTGGTTCTGGTTTCATTTCAAAAACTTGTTCATTCATGCATAGAAGAAGTTGGCACACTTATTTCTCCCATTTTGTATCACTTAGGGTATCATCCCATGTAACCTAAAAGTGAGAAGTGTAATAACTTTTGGTACTTCAATTTGGTAATATTCTTGTGAGTTTTCAGTGAACAGTGATTGCACTTTTGTTTCTAGGGGCCCATTTGCCTTGTATACATTAATAGATGTAGACCAATAAGAGGAGTCATTAGCTACATTCTTGTAATCTATGGGTCTGATTTTTTAAAGCTTCATCTTGTTACATATTCAACTTTGTTAATCTCTATTAACTAAATCTTATGTTTTGAGGATGTTCTTTTTAGGGGGAGGGATTTTGATTCTTGTAATTATGAATGTGTTAAGAACAAATTTACATGTGGTGCAATTGACAGTTAATTCACAGGCCTTCTAACTTATTTTAATCAACCAGTTCTTCTCTTAAACCTTTCTCTATGCATTTCTTCAAGGAAGAATGTAAATGTACTTAATCTGTTCAAATTAGAATAGTATTCGGAGAGAGAAAAATAGGACAAAATATACTTTCAACCTCCACCAGGGGGACCTATTACTGCAACTAAAAAATTGAATCTGAGGAAGAACATGCATTTCACAGACAGTTACATGACATTAGTTTTTTTTTTTTTGAGGTATACACACATTTGAAAAAATGCTTTTATATTCCATATGAATATTTCTCATAATTTTATTTTTACATTATATGTAAAAATATAAAAATAGGGAAATAAGATGAGGTTTTCTTGATTTAACAAACTTTTTTTAGTAAATAATTATAAAATGAAAATATAAATTCAGTCTTTATTTGAGAATAATTTGTATTTAAAATTATATATAGGATGACCTACATAAAACAGAAAAATCTTTTTCACAAAACACGTTTCTAAATTTTGCCAATTCAGTATATTTTATTCCCTACTCTACTGGCTTTTGTCTGTGATGTAAAGGCTTATAGTTTTTATGGAACATTTTTATTTATACTATAATATTTATAATCATAAAATGGGTAAGTTATGTAATCACAAAATTGGTAAATCTTTTTGCCTCATTTCTAGTGAAGACATTCTCTTTTGTGCCTTCAGATTATACATGCTTTCTTAGCATCAGGTACTATTCTATTTGTTTGTACTAATATTTCTTAATATTCCTTAATTTTTTTTATGGTTCAAGTAATTCTGTTTCTATATTCTAGGTGTTTTTTACCTGACTCATGTTACTACCTCCTTCCTGAGTTTACTGATTAGTAGTAATTTACATTAATGGTTCTCAGTGGTGAACAGTTTACAAATTCTGTGGGGCAGATATTACTATCTCCATTTTTCAGATCAGGAAACTGAGGCTGAGAATGATTACATCACCTAACTAATGTAATATACTGTGACTTCTGATTCTAAGCCCAGTATTTTCTCCACAATACCACAGTTGATTTTAAGGTATTCCAGATATGGACTAACCATCTTTCCAAGCATATTTCTCAACCAAGACTAGTGAACTCATAATTTGAGTTAGTGTACCTTCTGACTAGATATGTTTTTCTGTATGAGAAATACCTTGCTCTAGATTAAGTATTTGGATAATTTCCATTGTCCTTAGAAAATACCAGCACATGGTGTTTTAGTTGTAGCAAGAGATATTTTTTGTTCATACCGTAATAATACGTTTGACTCAACAGTGTTTTAAGGATGCCTTTGAATTTCTGTTTACAGATACACACACACACACACACACACCATTTTTCTCCCCAAAAAGTTTTAACTCTACATTATGAAGAATTGAATGCAGCTCAAGCAAAATGAGATGAAAATGTATTTCAGACATATGAAAAGTTTTACTCATACTAAAAGAAATGCCAAGTTAAAGTACTGTGAGATATTAGTTTCACCTATTCAGTTATTTATTTATTTATTTATTTTTGCGTTACGCGGGCCTCTCACTGTTGTGGCCTCTCCCGTTGCGGAGCACAGGCTCCGGACGCGCAGGCTCAGCGGCCATGACTCACGGGCCCAGCCGCTCCGCGGCATGTGGGATCTTCCCGGACCGGGGCACGAACCCGTGTCCCCTGCATCGGCAGGCGGACTCTTAACCACTGCGCCACCAGGGAAGCCTATTCAGTTATTTTTGTAATATACTCTGTTAAACACTAGAAGGTGTGTGTGTTGGGGGGTGATAATAAATAAACTAGACATTCTTCCACTGCTAGGATTAAAAATTGGTACATTGGTATCCACCAATGGATAACATCTATCAGCCCTATAAATGATAGACACTACTTGTTCCAGCAACATGTTTCTTGGAACTTAGCCTGTGGATATACTTGTGCACATGCAAAATTATTTATGTTTAAGGTTATTCATAGGTTTATTATAGCAAAAGTTGGAAATAAATGTCCCTTGATAGGAGGTTGGATAAATAGAATACTACACAGCTGTTAAAGAGAATGAGAAAGCTTTACACTGATATGCAAAAAGCTTTAAGCAATATTAAATGAAAACTGCAAGATGCAGAACAGTCTTAAGCTACCTTTTGTCTAAAAAGGAAAGAATAAGAATACATATTCATATTTCCTTTGATATTCATAAACTCTTGAAGGATACACAAAGGATTAATACAAGTGATTACCTGCTTGGGATTAGAGGCAAAAGAGGCAACTGGGTAGCTGAGAGATGGGTAAAAAAGACACTTTCTTTAAAACCAGGAGAATATTCTACCTATTTTAAAAGTGTGTATGTGAGAAAGAGGAAAGAAAAAGAGAATATGTAAGTCAGAGATTAAGTAGACACATATACTTTTGCTTCCTAAAATGAGAAGAGGTATTTTTGAAAAGGCATACACCAACAAGGACAGAGAGATTGGAAGAGGAAGAAATAGCGAATTTCTGAAAGCTGGAAAGCAGATGAATGAATGGTACTGACTCAGCAGACCCAGAAAGCCAAATTCTTCGCTGACAGTGGGAAAAGCTGAGAAGCTTTCACATTGCAGAATATCCAAAAGGTTCAGGAATTGGCTTCTCCAGTTACCTCTGGAAATGCGATTGAAGGTGGGGCTAAAAATAGGAAGAATGGTTGAAAGCCTCTTTAAGCAGTTAAGTTCCCAGTTTCACAGCCAGGCAAATTCCCTTCCCCAATCTTCTGGTTTAGTTTCTGGACTGGGTTAAAAAAAGAAAAAATCCCACAAAACTCTTTGGATTAAGATGTACCAGGAAGAGGTAGGGGAGGGGTAGGTAACTTGCTGAAAACAAAGTGATTAACTGAGCATTTGCATACTGAATATCAAGACCCTTTCTCTCATTTCTCTTTTCCCACTTGGTGCACAGAGTGTTCACAGTCCAGTCTAGGCTGAAGATGCTTCTTGATGAAATCTGATCAGTCAAGAGAAAAGACATCTGGGGAATCCAATGGAATGACCGGCCCAAACACAGTACAGTAAAGCTCACAGTTGACAAGTGCTAACATGAACTTAGAGCTTTCAGACAATGTTTTAGTACCTCACTCTTAAATATGAAAAACCAAAGATCACTAATTAACTGAGGAAAGTTTTTAACTTGAAAGATAAAGACTGTAGTAGATGCTGTGTTGCACTGTTCAGATTGGCCCTTCAAGCTTTCCTCCAGCTGCTGGTAATGTTGACTACTGAGGGCTCACTTTCAGCTGAGTGGCTGAAAAGTGTCACTTTGCCTAGGGTTACATCCTCTCCTCAGACCAGACCACATCTGGTTAAGAGGTAAGATATTGAGTTGTGGTCACAAAGACATGGTTCCCTTGCCTCAGTTGGGGACAAAAATGGGGAACAACTCTAAAGGGCCATTCTGGCTTCAGAATTCCCTGTGGGATTGGCTGTTGCAACTGCATCAGAGGTCAGCTTCTCGGGTCGGCCCAATCCTGCCTTCCTCACTCACTTAAAGATATTGTTCCTGAAGGCACTCCCCAATTAACCACCTGCCCCTAAATCTCAGCCTCAGGAAACCCTATCTATTACAGAATCTAAAACAAACAAAAAAAATGGAAAGAAAAAGATTAATAGCCTCAAATAAATATGAGAAGATATTACATCCATGATACAAAAGCAAGACACTGTAAGAAGAAAAATCGAAAGAATAAAAAAGAGCTTCTGAAAATTAAAAAAAAAATGTGATGGTAGAAATGTAGAAAACTCAATAGATAAGTTTAAAGTTTAGGAAATCTCAGAAAGTACAACGAAAGGTGTTCTGAAGGTGAGTAAATATCTGGCATCTGAATAAAAAAAGCTTCAGAAAGAGACAATAGAGGAAATGGGTGTCATGGGGGAGAATAAGGGGAAAGCAATCATCAGTAAAATAATAACATTTCTAAGAACTTAAGATATGAGCTTCCAGGTTGAGTGCTTGGCCCAGTTGTGAATATAGGGCACCTCACAGCAAAATTTCAGAATACTAGGGAGCAAAAACAAGATTCTGTAACTTTTCAGAGAGAATAGATAGGTCATATACAGAGTATTAAGTATCAGAATGGTTTCTTGGCACACTGGAAGCTTAAAGACTATATAACAATAGGTTCAAAATGGTGAAGAAAAATGACTTCTAAGCTAATATTCCACAGCCAGGCAAACTGTTAAGTGTGAGATAGAATAGACATTTGAAGACCTGAAAGTTCTCAAAAAATTTACCTCCCCATTTATCTTCTTTGGAAGCTCCTGGAAGATATACTCCCGTAAAATGAGGACATAGTATAAGAAACTATAAGATGTATTGTCCATGAAAGAAGAAGCAAAGCAAAATCTCTGTGATGTGGATTAAGCAAATGCCAAGATGTTGATTGTGCCCTAGGCTTTAGGGAATGACCAATCCAGATTTGAGTAAGTCCGAAAGTTCTGGCAGAAATTATTCAAGATGAAATCACTAGAACACCTACCGTGAATAAAAAATTGAGAAGAGATTTAATAATTTTCAGAGAGTTTGGGGTTAAGTTGGTGATAACTACACATAAAACTAAGTAAATGTAAAAACAAGATTGCTATTAACTCCAGGGAAATGAAAACTTATGCAAGAAAGAGAAATAATGTCTTTACTGCCTAACTGTAAAAACATACATAATCATAAAAGTTAAATGTTGAATATTGATCTAACCAAAATTGATGAAATAATAATATTGAGAAGATGAGGGAAGAATGGGTGTGTGTGTGCACATGTGTATATGCATGTGTTCATGTGTCTGTATTTGCTGTCTTAGAGAACTAAATGCTCATCTTCTATAGAGAGAAGTAGCAATGTAAGAATGGAGCATACTTTAGTATTAAGAACACGAATTTTGGGTTCAGACTGCCTAGGTTTGAAAGATAGCTCTGCTGCTCTCCAGCAGTGTGACCTTAGGCATGTTACTTGACTTCTCTGTATATCAATACTCATCTATAAAAGGGAGATATGATGATGCACATCACACACAATTATTGTGAGGATAATATGTAAGTGAGCTTAGATCACCACTGTACTGCTATGTAGTAACTGCAATATAAATATTTTCAATTTACATTATTTGTTATGGACTGAACTGTGCCCTCCCCCACCACCGAATTCATATGTTGAAGCCCTAATTTCTAGTACCTTAGAATGAGACTGTATTTGGAGCTAGGGCCTCTAAAGAGGTAATTAAGTTAACATGAAGCCTTTAGGGTAGGCCTCAATCTAATCTGACTGGTGTGCTTCTAAGAAAAGATGAGGACATACACAGAGAGACACCAGGGATGCATTGGCACAGAGAAAAGGATATGTGAGAAGTGTGTCCTTCTCACAGATGGCACACAGAGAAGGCAAGCTAAGGAGAGATGCCTCAGGAGAAACCAAACCTGCTGACACTTTGATCTTAGACTTGTAGCCTCCAGAACTGTGAGAAAATATATTTCTGTTATTTAAGGCACAATCTATGGTATTTTGTTACAGCAGCCCTAGCAAACTAATACATTATCAAATTCCAGAAGATTTACCTTAAAGAGCTAAGAGTGGTTGTCTCTGGGAAGCAGTACAGAAGAGAGATGGCTTTTTTTTTCCTAATGAAAACTTTGTGGAACTCGTTGATTCTGTAAACTATGTATATTTATAACTGAAAAAAAGCACAAACAAAAAAAAATGGAAGGCAGCATCTGATAAATCAGAGTTATCTCTTGTCTTTTTTTATCTGAGTCATTAAGAACACTTTGGAGTTCTCTTTCAAGCACTGTAGACATCTGGGTCTCTATCAAAGATGCCACTAAATAGGGGCTAATAGCGGTTTGCGCACTCTTTTTTAATGCAGGCGAGATTAAAATCTAGCCTCTATAATGTCCAGGTAGCCAACTGGGACTCATTACTCCTGGGTAGGAACCTGAATTCACCAATAACTCTTTTTTTTTTTTTTTTTTTTTGGCTGCGTTGGGTCTGCGTTGCTGCGCGTGGGCTTTCTCTAGTTGCGGTGAGCAGGGTTCTCATTGCGGTGGCTTCTCTTGTTGCAGAGCATGGCTCTAGGCGCGCGGGCTTCAGTAGTTGCAGCATGCAGTCTCAGTAGTTGCGGCGTGCGGGCCCTAGAGCACGCGGGCTTCAGTAGTTGTGGTACGTGGGCTTGGTAGTTGCAGTGCACCGGCTCTAGGGTGCACAAGCTTCAGTAGTTGTGGCACAGGTTCAGTAGTTGTGGCTTGAGGGCTCTAGAGTGCAGGCTCAGTAGTTGTGGCGCACGGGCTTAGTTGCTCTGTGGCATGGGGGATCTTCTTGGACCAGGGATCGAACCCGTGTCCCCTGCATTGGCAGGCGGATTCTTAACCGCTGTGCCACCAGGGAAGTCCACCAATAACTCTTTTATAGCTGAGCCTCCTCAGAGAGAATTGTGACATGATACTACATATCTCTCACCTCACTTGACAACAGCATATTTGTTATAGGTATAAATTTTTTTACACTATATTTCTATACAGTTTTCCTTGTCTGGTCTCTGATTTCTCTCTGTGTGGCTGTTCTGACATTTTTACCCCAGAGAAGATATAATCACTTAGTATGCTTTTGGCTGCAAATAATAGCCAACTAGGAGTGTTTAACCGTAAGGAAATATTCTCTCACATAAAAAGAAATCTTGAGATGACTGGTTCTAGGTAGGATGTCTAGCTCAATGGCCCAATGACATTACTAGGGACCAGATTTTTTGTTTTATTCTGTGTGCCATTCTTAGCATGGTGGCTACTCTTGTCATAGGTACAAAACAACTGACTGCAGCAGTTCAGACCTTATGTCCTCATAAATATCCAAAGGCAGCATGGGAGAAGAAGACATTCACATTTGAACATTTGCCAGAAGCCCCAGGGTGTCTCTTCTCATATCTCAACGATCATAATTGCATCACATGTCATTCCTAAACTAGTCACTAGAGTAATGGAATTACCAAGGTTGGCTTACTCCAAATAATGCTCTCTGAAGTTGGTAAGGGGCTCAGGCTCCCCTGAAACACATCTCTGACTCATACCTGAATATAGCCAGGATTATGTTAGCAAGGAATAAGGGAGGAGAAAGGCAAATGCCGTGGAATAGAAAAGAAGAAATATACATTTTAGCAATAGTTCTGGTGAGATAGGAAGGGAAAGTGGAAAATTCTTTCACTGAGAGGAGGAGAGAGAGAAAGGCAGCGAAAGGTCAGTGATGAATGAATGTCTTGACTTCACACCTTAGGGTTTAAACTTGGGAAGGGGCCTTGCAGGCAGAGGTTAAGGGTGATGGAAACACACAGGTTCCTAGTGAAGGGACCCTTAGTCTTGGCTTCTTAAGACATCGTTTAGGACATTGCAAGTCTTTTAGAGAAGTCCTGAAATTGGAATAAAGCCACATCCAACATGCCACTGTGTAAGAGATTAGATCGCTGAAGAATGGGGCTAGTGAGAGGTGTCTGAGAGGGTATGTGTGTGCCATATAATTTGAAGTTCCTGTAGAAGGTGGATTTTTATGCCTGAAGACTGGTTGAGGCCAATGACTGGGCTGCAACCAAAAGAACTGACAAAACTGCATGGATCACAGGAGAGCTTCCCTACATCACTGCCTGAGGATATGAAAGGTTCACACTCCCTCTACTGTTTCTGGAAGGGAAAGGGGAAGGAAGAGGAAAAACAGATCTGACAGAGATTTTGAACTTTGCATTGACTGAATATTCACATTTCAAAACGCAAATAGACTGAATTACATTTAATTGGGAATTTTTTTTCTACTGGAAAAAAAGGGCTTCAGAATAAGAAGAGATAAGTTATAGAGAAAAATTACCATTTTTCTTCACCTCAAAGTATATAAATTTTGGCCATGCAATGTTTTACATATTTCAGGATTATCTTCTTTTTTTTTTTTTTAATCTTTTGGGGCAATATTGTAAAAAGTGGAAAAGGAAAGAAGAAATGTAAAGATGGAGTTGTGTAGGGCTCTCTTGAGAAATTGCTACATGGTTTTACAGAACAATTAGGATTATATAAAAATTGTGCAAAATTATTTAGCTAACCACTTTCTCCAAAAAGTTAATATGGTTAATAAAATATTTTTAGTAAACCTAATATGATATCATTTAACTGGGTTTTAAATACATGCATTAATTTTTTTTTTTTAATGTAAGGATAACCATGATTCAGTACAGAAACAAGCAACCAGGTTACTTATATTTATTTTGTTTGCGTTATGTTTTCTCTTTACTACCTATGTTTAACCAGGTGGAAAACAACAGAAATTTTCCATTTTTTAAAACAAATATAACCTGGTCAGGAATTGCGTTTACATTCTAATTACATTATAATAAATCATGAATGTTTACAGTCACATTTAGCACTCAATGAAAACTCAACACATGTGTAATAATAATAGGAAAATTAGTTGGCCAAAATGTTGTAATAGCTACTAAAAATACGTGAATAAATTTTAATATCCAGACCGGAAACCACAGACATACAGTGTGTATCTGAGGCACATGCATCATTTGAACAGGTGCCAGAGTTATGTAGCTAAAGATTAAAGTGTGGTTTAGAGATATATTCCACTCCGTATGCACATGCATTGCCTCCATTAGCATTAATAGAATTTACATGCACACAGAGGAGAGAACTGAAATTTGTTGAAAGGCAAAGAAGGAATTATTTTTAACTTTGTAATTCCAGGAGCATGGGACTGTATTATTAAAAGCTCTGTGAAAGGTCTTAATTTAGGAATTGAGATATAGAAGCTCATATCAAACTACTACATGTATACTTCGTTTGTATTATTAGAGAAAAGTGAGCCAGGCAAACTAAAGCATTTGTCAAAGGCTGGTCTAGCTGAGATCATAGTACTGTTTAGAAATGGAAAACAATATATGCATTTTGGACGTGGATTAATTTGAAGAATATGAACAATTTTTTTAAACATTTTTTCATCTGAGGCAAAATGTAATTGGTGTTATTGTGTCCATTAGTGGGTGTACACACACACACACACCAGTAATTTATAGTATTTATATTCATTCAACTATAAGCATCTATCCCCTACCCAGGCTTTAGGAAAATATAAATATTTTCCTATGGAGTGTATTTCTTTTTCCTGCTGAAAAATTGTCAAATAAATTGTTGAATCCTAAGGTCTCAGGGAAATTTGGGGGAGGACTTAGAGGGAAAAGTAAATTTGTATCCTCTCATTTACTACTTCCCAGGAAATGGCTCTCATTAAATGTACCTATTCCTTTAGTGAGTATCAGGAAGAAAGAACTTAGCTAAACAACGAATCAGATCAAGATGGCAACAAGTGATAGACTTAACTTTCTGTGGGAAAAATAATATTTGAAAGTACAGTTTATTTTGGAAAGTCTCTTTGCAATATATTCATTCATTCATTTAGCACATCCTTAGTGAAGGTCTACTATGTGCCAGTCACTTTTCTGGCTCTGCTGACCCAGGGGCAAATAAGACAAAGTTCCTGACCTTATGGATTTTACAGGTGAGAAATATGCATTAAGAACTTAAAAAAGGTCCTCACTTTTTAATTTAGTTATTATATTTTTATTAATCTAATCTGATACTTAGAGATTTGTACAAAGATTGATGCACACAAATTCCTATTGCATCGTTATTTATAATGCATAAAACTATAATCTCCTTAAACGCCCAACAATATAATGCCATGTATCAAATGCAACTCTACCAAATTCATTGATTAGTTCTAGTAGTTTTCTGGTGGCATCTTTAGGATTTTCTATGTATAGTATCATGTCATCTGCAAACAGTGACAACTTTACTTCTTCTTTTCCAATTTGTATTTTTTATTTCTTTTTCCTCTCTGATTGCCATGGCTAGGACATCTAAACCTATGTTGCATAATAGTGGCAAGAGTGGACATCCTTGTCTTATTCCTGATCTTAGAGGAAATGCTTTCAGTTTTCACCATGGAGAATGATGTTTGCTGTGGGTCTGTCATATTTGGCCTTTATTATGTTGAGGTAGGTTCCCTGTATGCACACTTTCTAATAACGAAAGATCAGAAAGAGAAATTAAGGAAACAATCCCATTTACCATTGCAACAAAAAGAATAAAATACCTAGGAATAAGCCTACCTAAGGAGGCAAAAGACCTGTACTCAGAAAACTATAAAATACTGATGAAAGAAATCAAACATGACACAAACAGATGGAGAGATATACCATATTCTTGGATTGGAAGAATCAATATTGTGAAAATGACTCTACTACCCAAAGCAATCTACAGATACAATGCAATCCCTATCAAATTACCAATGGCATTTTTCACAGAATTAGAACAAAAAATTTTACAATTTTATGGAAACAAAAAAGACCCCGAATAGCCAAAGCAATCTTGAGAAAGAAAAACGGAGCTGGAGGAATCAGGCTCCTGGACTTCAGACTATACTACAAAGCTACAGTAATCGAGACAGTATGGTACTGGAACAAAAACAGAAATATAGATCAGTAGTACAGGATAGAAAGCCCAGAGATAAACCCACGCACCTATGATCACCTAATCTATGACAAAGGAGGCAAGAACATACAGTGAAGAAAAGACAGTTTCTTCAATAAGTGGTGCTGGGAAAGCTGGACAGCTACATGTAAAAGGATGAAATTACAAAACTCCCTAACACCATACACAAAAATAAACTCAAAATGGATTAGAGACCTAAATGTAAGACTAGACACTATAAAACTCTTAGAGGAAAACATAGGAAAAACACTCCTTGACATAAATCACAGCAAGATCTTTCTTGACCCACCTCCTAGAGTAATGAGAATAAAAACAAACAAATGGGACATAATGATACTTAAAAGCTTTTGCACAGCAAAGGAAATCATAAACAAGACCAAAAGACAACCCTCAGAATGGGAGAAATTATTTGCAAATGAAGCAACTGAAAAAGGATTAATCTCCAAAATGTACAAGCAGCTCATGCAGCTCAATATCAAAAAGCCAAAAATGTAATCAAAAAATGGGCAGAAGACCTAAATAGACATTTCTCCAAAGAAGACATAGAGACGGCCAAGAGGCACATGAAAAGATGCTCAGCATCACTATTTTAGAAATGCAAGTCAAAACTACAACAAGGTTTCACCTCACACTGGTCAGATTGGCCGTCATCAAAAAATCTACAAACAATAAATGCTGGAGAGGGTGTAGAGAAAAGGGAACTCTCTTGCACTGTTGGTAGGAATGTAAGTTGATACAGCCACTATGGAGAACAGTATGGAGGTTCCTTAAAAAGCTAAAAATAGAGCTACTGTATGACTCAGCAATCCCACTACTGGGCATATATCCTGAGAAAACAACAATTCAAAAAGACACATGTGCCCCAATGTTCATTGCAGCACTATTTACAATAGCCAGGACACGCAAGCAAACTAAAATAAATGTCCATCGACAGATGAATGGATAAAGAAGATGTGGTACATATATACGATGGAATATTACTCATCATAAATAGGAACAAAATTGGGTCATTTGTAGAGATGTGGATGGACCTAGAGTCTGTCATACAGAGTGAAGTAAGAAAAACAAATATCATATGATAACACGTATATGTGGAATCTATAAAAATGGCACAGATGAACCTATTTGCAGGGCAGGAATAGAGACGCAGATGTAGGAACAGACGTGTGGACAAGGAGGGGAAGGGGAGGATGGGATGAACTGGGAGATTAGGATTGACATATATATTCCCATGTGTAAAATAGATAGCTAGTGGGAACCTGCTGTATGGCACAGGGAGCTCAGCTGCATGCTCTGTGATGACCTAGATGTGTGGGATGGGGGTGGGTGGGAGGGAGGTCCAAGAGGGAGGGGATATATGTATACATATAGCTGATTCACTTCCTTGTACAGCAGAAACTAACACAATATTGTAAAGCAATTATACTCCAATTAAAAAAAAGAAACAAAGTAAAGGAATTGTTAAAGGTTTACAATAGACTGTTGTTTACTAAAGTGTTAGCTTTACAAGCTGCTCCTTTAAAAGGTTCCATATTTTCACATTAGTGTATGTCAAAGGCTCTGATATGTTCACTAGGAAAAAAGGCTGTTCTACCTTGTAACCCACAATTGTTTGAATACAGATTTTTATCATTTAATTAATTAAAAATGCTACAGAATTAGTGTTATGAGCTCAGCAAGTTGGCTGATTTTGAGGGCTTCATATCACTATCTGTTAATTTTCCTACACTCCTGTACTCAGTTGGAGTTATCATATTCTAATAATACATGTTTTAGAAAGGAATGATATGAACAAATGTCAGGCAAATGTTAGCATTTGTCAGGTTCCTCAAGCTCTCTTTTTGGTGTTCAAACACCAAATAAGGTCCCTAATAAGGACCAGGGGACATATTGTACATTACTGATAATTGATGGACTTCATTTTGTGTTCTACAACTCCAAAACCCACCAAAGTGAGTGTCTGTGTGAAGTCAAGCTTAGTCATTTTAATCTCTACTTTTATATACTGGGAGCATCTCATTTCCATGGATATCATAGCAAACATGATATTGGCTGAAGTCAATTTAAAAGAGTTCAAGTTCAAGTGATGATAAATGGAAAAGAAAAAAGATAAGACTTCATTTTAATCTTCACTAAACAATGGTTGTGTATTTAGTTATTCATGTATTTATCCAAGTAATATTTATTTAACATTGACTATGTGCCAGGCATAATGTGGAGATAGGCAGATTCTCTGCCCTTTCCGAGCTGGTGTTTTGTCATGAGAATGAAGGGTGTCCACAATCTGATGCTGAAATATCATACCATATTCCAAGAATAAATACAGGTTTCCCTGGAAGTGGAGAGTGAGGGCTGGTATTAAGGAGGTTTGAGGTTTGTTAACTGTTAGCCAAATTATTGAGGGCTTAGCATAGTGGTTCCCAAACTTTAGTGTACATTAGAATCACCTAGGGGCCTTGTTAAAACACAAATTGCTGCCCCGCAACTCCAGAGTTCCTGATTCAGTAAGTCTTGGGTAGAGAGTGAGAATGTGCACATCTAACAAGTACCTAGGAGATGCTGATCCTGCTGGCCTTGGGACCACATTTTGGGAATCACTGATGCAGGGAGTGTATTGGTTAACTATTGCTAGTATAACAAATTGTTCCAAAATTAGATGACTTAAAACATATGTTTATTATCTTACACAGTTTCTGTGGGCACAGGTCTGGGAGTGCTTTAGCTGGTTCTGGCTTGAGGTCTCTCAAAGGGTTGCAGTCAAAATGTCAGCCAGGGCTGCAGTCATCTGAAGGCTAGACTGGAGCTGGAGGATCCACTTCTTATGTGGCCCACTCACTTGACTGTTGACAGGAGGCCTCAATTCCTCACTGGCTGTTGGCAGGAGGACTCAGTTCCTTGTTATCTGCATCTCTTCATAGGTCTGCTTGAGTGTCGTTATGTCATGGCAGCAGGCTTCCCCCAGAGCAAGTGATCCAAGATAGAGGGCAATGAGGAAGCTACAGACTTTTATGACCTAGTGATATACCATCACTTTGCCACATGCTATTCATTAAAAGAGAGTCACTGAGTCCAGTCCACACTTAAGGGAAGGGGAATTAGGATCCACTTTTAAAGGGAGGAGTGTCAAAAAAATTCGTGAGCATATTTTAAAATCAATGTACAGATTATACTCTATAATTAGTATTTAACTAAGTAGTTATTAGTTATTTACTAATATTAGCAATTAATTAATTAGTTAGTGGTTAACTCTTCAAAGATGATAATATGATAAAGGAATAAAGTAGAAATGCAGAATAGCCAGAATTCAATAGCTAGAATTCATTATTACTATACTTTCACTTTTAGTGATTTTGAAAGATTTTGAAAAGAATCGTAATATAACATTGTTGCTAGTATTTTGAATATTACTCATATTTTGAATATTTCTATTTTATAAAAATGTATTTTGCTTAAATGTAGATACTAGGATGTCTCTTTATTCTATGTATGTATATATGTATATATGTGTATATGTCTGTATGTACCTATTTAGCTGTGAACATAAGTTTGATCTAGTAATGGTTTGAATTCCAGTACATCATTTAGTAGCTTTGTGACCTTGAGTAAGTTATTTAACCTCTCTAAACTCAGCTTACTCATCCATAAAATGGATTTGATAATAGTACCTTCTTTATACAATTGGTCTGAAGATTAAATGAAATAATAAATATTGAAGAGCTTAGTACTTGAATATTGTCTCCTTTTTATGAATATATATGTATACATTAAAAATAGAACAATTCAGAAGGGATTAAAATGAAAAGTATAAGTTTAGAGAGTAGTGGACTTCAGTGAATGTTTGGAGAGAGAGAAAAAGTTTTTATCTTAGCCAAAACAGATAATTTTAAATTGTATTGAACATTGCTGTGCTTAAAGAAAATGAAAATTTTTAGCTATTACTCATAGCTTGTACTCTAACCTCCTGCCATACTGCTTACCTTTATCTTTCTCCATTCTTTCTCCACTCTCAAGGAAGATCTTTCCCAAATTTCTTACATTTTTCATCCAGAACAATTTAATCTTCCCTTTGTTCTTCTGTTTTCTTCTGATCTATATTTTCCCATCCAAGTGGCTCATCAGGACATTTTCTTAAACAAAGACTGTTCTTTCTCTCTTTAAGAAGAATATCGGTACCAGCTGTTTAACATATCATTTAAATTCTGCTACTTATAGACTAATTCCTAATATATCCATTAGCAACCCATGGCTATTGACCATGCACTTTGTGTTGTAACCATGAATATACTGAGCCTATGATCTACTGAAATAGGAAGGTGTGAAATAGTAGATCTGGTGTACACCATTTGTGTGACACTGGCATATTCCTATTAATTCCTGAGGTATGATGTATCATGAACATTGTTTTTAATAATCCCAAATATCACTTTGTATTCCATGTTACATAAATCTAATAAAAATTTCAAAACCTCAATTTACTAGAAGGCAACTAACCTCAGTTTGAAGTTATAAAATATAGTTTCCTTAGAGGACAAAGGTAAAAGCCAGGGTTAATGACTCTTAGATTCTTGTCCAGGATTCTGTGCCTTCAACCTCTAATTTCAGAGGTTTGGAAAAAATGATTAGTGGTCAGAATGATGGCTGAGGTACTGTCAAGTCTTGCCATCAAAAAAGGTTTTATTATGTTTTGTATCCTTTACTTAATGCTTCTTAGTTTCATCTTAAGATCTGAACAAGAATCTCTCCAGACATACATACCAAATAAGACTTTCTTGAGGTGGGACCTAGGAATCTGCATTGTAGCAAGTCCTCCAGTGCTGCTTCTGTACAATAAAATTTGCTCTGCTTAGTAAAATAGAGTTGGAAAGATTTCCAATGGCAACCTTGAACCTACAAAAAGGATTTTCTCATTTATGGTTAATTAACCAAGGATTATATTAAAATGAACAATCTCCTAATTGTTCTGGCTAATTGAAACTTTACTATAATACAGTTTGTTGATTGATTTTAAGAATTCTATTTGTACCTTGCAGTCAGTGGATGAGGCAATGAATATTTAATGACTGGTTTTGATGAGCTAGGTATTAGAAGAGTGAAGAGGTGTAAAGTGAGAAATAATCTAGAACCCAGGTCTCCTTACTTCTAGTCCAGTGCTATTTGAGTTGCTTTTAATTTCTAAGGTTGTTTTTGCCTCTCATGCTCTGTTTTTACTTTTAATATAATTAAAACTTCATTTGACTATTTTGATTTTATCTTTTTCAGATTTTATTAGAGATGTTTCTTTTTGTGATATAGTAGAAAGATTATTTGCTTGGAAATCAAATTGAGTTGTGAATTCTAGTTCTGCCAATTACTAGCTGAATGACTGTGAGCAAATGTAATAAGTTTTCTGAGCCTCAGTTTCCTCATCAATTAAATGAGAATAATAATTCCTACATTATTATTGTAGGAATGAAACAAATTCCTACAATATTAAGAATGTGGTAGGAATGTATTAGGAATGTTATTGTAAGGATGAAAGAAATAGATGCTTACATTCCTATTTCCTTTACTTTTTTTAAAAAAATATTTATTTGTTGAATTGGTTCAAGATGGCAGAGTAGAAGGATGTGCTCTCACTCCCTCTTGCGAGAACACCCGAATCACAACTAACTGCTGAACAATCATTGACAGGAAGACACTGGAACTCATCAAAAAAAGATACCCCACATCCAAAGACAAAGGAGAAGCCACAATGAGATGGTAGGAGGGGCTCAATCACAATAAAATCAAACCCCATAACTGCTGACTGGGTGACTCACAAACTGGAGAATACCACAGAAGTCCACCCACTGGAGTAAAGGTTCTGAGCCCCATGTCAGGCTTCCCAATGTGGGGTTCTGGCAATGGGAGGAGGAATTCCTAGAGAATCAGACTTTGAAGGCTAGTGGGATTTGATTACAGGATTTTGACAGGACTGGTGGAAAGAGAGACTCCACTCTTGGAGGGCACACACAAAGTAGTGTGCACATTGGGACCCAGGGGATAGTGTGCACAGAACATTCTCCAGGATAGATCACACCTTGGGACACAAATCAAGCCTCAGTAAATCTCAGAAAATTGAAATCATATCAAGCATCTTTTCTGACCACAATGCTTTGAGATTTGAAATCAATTACAGGGAAAAAAGCATAAAAAACACAAACACATGGAGACCAAGCAATATGTTACCAAATAACCAAGAGATCACTGAAGAAATCAAAGAGGAAATCAAAAAATTCCTAGAGACAAATGACAATGACAACAAGATGATCCAAAACCTATGGGATGTGGCAAAAGCAGTTCTAAGAGGAAAGTTTATAGCTGTACAGGCCTACCTCAAAACAAGAAAAGTCTCAAATAAACAATCTAACCTTACACCTAAAGGAACTAGAGAAAGAAGAACAAACAAAACCCAAAGTTAGCAGAAGGAAAGAAATCATAAAGATCAGAGCAGAAATAAATGAAACAGAAACAAAGAAAACAAAAGCAAAGATCAATAAAACTAAAAGCTGGTTCTTTGAGAAGATAAACAAAATTGATAAACCATTAGCCAGACTCATCAAGAAAGAGAGAGAGGACTCAAACCAATAAAATTAGAAATGAAAAAGGAGAAGTTACAACACACATTACAGACATACAAAGCATACTAAGAGACTACTATAAGCAGCTCTATGCCAATAAAATGGACAACCTGGAAGAAATGGACAAATTCTAAGAAAGGTATAACCTTCCAAGGCTGAAATAGAAAATATGAACAGACCAGTCACAAGACTGAAATTGAAACTGTGATTAAAAATCTTCCAACAAACAAAAGTCCAGGACCAGATGGCTTCACAGGTGAATTCTATCAACGATTTAGAGAAGAGCTAACACCCATCCTTCTCAAACTCTTCCAAAAAATTCAGAGGAGGGAACACTCCCAAACTCATTCTATGAGGCTACAATTACCCTGATACCAAACCAGACAAAGATACTACAAAAAAAGAAAATTACAGACCAATATCACTGATGAATATAGATGCAAAAATCCTTGACAAAATACTAGCAAAGAGAATCCAACAACACATTAAAAGGATCATACACCATGGTCAAATGGGATTTATCCTAGGGATGCAAGGATTCTTCAATGTAAGAAAATCAATCAGTGATACCCCATATTAACAAACTGAAGAATAAAAACCATATGATCATCTCAATAGATGCAGAAAAAGCTTTTGACAAAATTCAACACCAATTTATGATGAAAACTCTCCAGGAAGTGGGCATAGAGGGAATTTACCTCAACATAATAAAGGCCAGATATGACAAACCGACAGCGAACATCATTCTCAATCGTGAAAAACTGAAAGCATTTCCTCTAAGATCAGGAACAAGACAAGTATGTCTACCCTCGCCACTATTATTCAACATAGTTTTGGAAGCCCTAGCCTCAGCAATCAGAAAGAAAAAGAAATAAAAGGAATACAAATTAGAAAAGAAGAAGTAAAACTGTTACTGTTTGCAGATGACATGATACTATACATAGATTATCCTAAAGATGCCACCAGACAACTACTAGAGCTAATCAATGAATCTGGTAAAGTTGCAGGATACAAAATTAATGCACAGAAATCTCTTGCATTCCTATACACTAATGATGAAAAATCTGAAAGAGAAATTAAGGAAACACTCCCATTTACCATTGCAACAAAAAGAATAAAATACCTAGGAATAAACCTACCCAGGGAGACAAAAGGCCTGTAAGCAGAAAACTATAAGACAATGATGAAATAAATTAAAGATGATACCAACAGATGGAGAGATATACCGTGTTCTTGGATTGGAGGAATCAATACTGTGAAAATGACTATACTACCCAAAGCAATCTACAGATTCAATGCAATCCCTATCAAATTACCAATGGCCTTTTTTATGGAACTAGAACAAAAAATCTTAAAATTTGTGTGGAGACACAAAAGACCCAGAATAGCCAAAGCAGTATTGAGGGGAAGAAATGGAGCAGGAGGAATCAGACTGCCTGACTTCAGACTATACTAGAAAGCTACATTAATCAAGACAATATGGTATTTGAGACACAGATTTAGAGAACAAACGTATGGACACCAAGGGGGGAGAGCAGTGACAGGTGGGGGTGGTGGTGTGATGAATTGGGAGATTGGGATTGACATGTATACACTGATGTGTATAAAATGGATGACTAATTAGAACCTGCTGTATAAAAAAATAAATAAAATTAAGTTAAAAAGAAAAGAATGGAATGTGCCGGGGAAAACCCTCATTTAAAAAAAATAAGATTTATTTGTTTATTTATTTATTGGCTGCTTTGGGTCTTCGTTGCTGTGTGGGCTTTCTCTATTTGCAGTGAGCGGGGGCTACTCTTCGTTGCAGTGCATGGGCTTCTCATTGTGGTGGCTTCTTTTGCTATGGAGCACGGGCTCTAGGCACGTGGGCTTCAGTAGTTGCAGTGCATGGGCTCAGTAGTTGTGGTTCATGGGCTGAATTGCTCCGCAGCATGTGGGATCTTCCTGGGCCAGGGCTCGAACCCGTGTCCCCTGAGTTGGCAGGTGGGTTCTTAACTACTGCACCACCAGGGTAGTCCCTCCTTTACTTTTTTTCTAAAATAGCTTTTGGCCATTTAAAAAATTGCTTAGATTAATTTAACTTGACTAAAGGTATTTATCATTTTCAAATTCTCATTTGTATTTACGTTTTTCTAATAGACAGTTTGAAGATGATTAAAATTATTTTTTTCTTATTAATTGGTTGTCCTTTCTATTCATAGTATGTAATATTGATCTATTTTCCTTTGTAAAGAAAACATGTATCAAAATTGCAAGGTAATATGCACTCTCTTACTCAAACTCCCTCTCCTTCTTTAAGCAAATGCTGTGATACATGCTATAGGGGGTGTAAAGAAGAGAATTGTAAGATATAATCTGTGCCCTCAGGTATCTTTGATTCACCAGTGGAGAGACATCAGAAACAAGTGGAAAAGTAAATAAAAATAGAAGATTTAAATAACATTCAAAGCAACGTTAGAAGAGATGACCCAGGTAGTACCTGAGTAATTGTCCGAACACTCACCATTAGCATAAATATGTGCTAATGCAACTCTCTGAAGAATGGTCAACTTTCATTTGAAATAAAAACATTCATCTGAAGTTGATATTGGCAATCAGAATTACATTTTTCCCTTTTCTGTTTCCGGGGTAACCCAGGGAGGTCAAAGAAATACTGTCTATAGTTATTTACCAACTTCTATTGTAGGGCCATGAGACATAAAAGTGGATCTTTATTCTTATTGTTGGAAATTATTCTTGAGAATACCATTGAAGTATGCAGTATTTAATCTTTATTTGTAATGACCATAATAGGTAAAGAGAAAATGGATTAAAATGATCAAGCAAGTGGAATGTTTTCTTTTTCTTATTTATGGTATTAGAGCACATGATATAAAATAATTGCTTATGCTTTCATTCTAAATACCCTTCAAAAAGTGGCTGGGAAAGTTGGATACCTAGACAAAATAAAATAAAAAATTAAACAAGAGTTAAATTAATTAATTAGTTTTAGGTACCTATTTTGAATATTGCCCCTATAGTTTTTCCTCTACACTCCCTTGCCACCAGTGGGGTTTTTTTTTTTTAAAAAAAACTTCATATATTTTCCACCTTCTTTATTTCATTTAGGTTTTGTGAGATTTGTATATTTGTGTGTGCATAGGGACAATATATATCAACATTACCTATTTGAACACTTCCATACTTTCTGGTTCCACGAGATGTTCTAGGCTCATATTGAACTTTCTCTGCTCCAGCCCTTGAATCAGTCATTTCTCCAAGGAGTCCTGGTTCATTGTATTGATACCTTTAGAAATCAAGATCTGGGGGCTAAGTGTGTTCATTACTACTGAGGTGTCATTGCTTCTAGACCCTTTCAGTGGATAGAGCAAGGAAACATTCTCTCTCTCTCTTTCTCTGTATAGATAAAAACCACAATTTCATACTGATATCTCTAATTCCAATCCTACATTACAGGATTCATTCTACCCTTCCCTCTTTCATTGTTTGTAAATCCTTTCTCCAACAGTGAAATAGATACCTGGATTTTATTATCCATAATATATTTATTTGCTCAGTTCTAGAATGTATTTAGTTTCAGAATAATTTATTAATTAGGGTATAATACTTATGTACAGTTTTTATTGTCTTTAGACTTAAAATATATATTAAAATTTTTTTTTCCAAAGTTACTTAGGTTAGTTCTTTTCTTCTTTGTCCTCTTAAATAGGGTTATGTTATTCCTTTCTAACACAGTTAGGCTCATTTTTTGCTATTTATATTCTATTTGGGGTTTTCTCCAAGTCCTGGTTGATTTTAATCATTTATTTATATTCTTTTGTATGGGAAACACTGTCATTTTTCTAAAAACCAGAATTATACAAGAAGATGTACTTAGAGATATTTCCCCTTATCCATTCTATCCTGTTCTTATTCTTCCTTCCTTCCATTCTCTTCCCACCCCTTGTAGGTAGTCAATTTTATTAGTTTTTGGTTTATCCTTTATATGTATATCTTCTTTTATTTCCCTTTTCTTTTTCTAACACAAATGGCAGAATACCATAGATACTCTTTTGCATTTTGCTGTTTTCTCTTAACGAAGTATCCTGGAAATCACTCCATATCAGCTCATAGAAATATTCCTTATTCTTTTATTTTTAGCTGCATAATTCTCCGTTTGTGGATGTAGCATGATTTATTAATCATTATTCTATTTATGGGCATTTAGGTTGTTTCTAGTATTTTTCAATTGTAAACAATGTTGCAATGAACAACTTGGTGTATATGTCTTTTTCTATTGTAAGTGAATCTTCAGACTAAATTCCAGAAGTAGAATTGTTGGGCTAAAATGTACATGTGTATGTAGTTTTGTTAGTTGCTGTCAAATTCCCCTCCAAAAGGGTGTACCCTAAGGTACGAAAGTGCCTGCCTTCCCACAGCCTCACCAACAGAGTTCATTCCCATGTTTTAAAAGTTTTATTAATCTGGTTTGTGTAAAGTTTAATTTTAATTCTCTTAAGTTTTACTGTTGATTTGGAACTAACACTCTGAGAATTCCTTTTTATTTTTTAGGGTCTATCAGATGACTTTTTTTTTTGAGATCCTGTCAAGTTTTATAATTTTTTTGGTCACAGTCATAAGGTTTTATCTATCCACTCACTCACTACCTATTCAAAAAATATCTTGAGTGACCTCTATTTCCCTGACAATGTGGTAAGACATGGTACTTGCCCTCAAGTTGCTTACTGACAGGGAGGATGGGGTAAGCAAGTAAATGGACCATTACAATACAATGTAACAAGAACCTTATTACTGGGGATGGTGTTGGCTGATGCAAATAAGTACAAAGTATTAACAGAGCACTAAAGGGGAGCATTTCCCTTATATTTGCAAGAGGCTTCCTGGAGAAAGGTCCAGCTGAGTGGATCTTTAACATGAGTAGAATTAACCAGTGGAAAGAGAAGTAAAGGAGTGTTGGTGAGTTTTCCAGAAAGCCACAGCTCTGCACAGAAGAGAACTTTCAGTGAGGGAAGAGAGAGCCAAATGTGTCCTGGAATTGCAAGTAGTTTAATGTGATTGGCATATAGAATTCATGTATGAACTCATAAATGTAGAGAAGTGAGAGAGGAGCAGAGGGAAATACAGTTCAAGAGGCATGTTGAAAAGTTTAGTCTTCATCCAGAGGACAAAGGAGACTTACTAAAAAGTTTTAAGCAGAGTAGAGATATGATCAGGATTTTCATTGTGGAAATGATGATGAGATGTTTCCAAAGAACTTGAGGTTTGTCCTCAAAGTGTTGAACTATGTTGTATACATAGAGATATGTTAAGTCACGTAAAGGAAAGGAATGGTCCCAAGAACTAACTGTGAGCTTAAAGAAGTAGCTTCTTTAAGAAATAATGGACCGATCTGAATTTGGTAAGGAATGACAACAAGGTTGAAGGGAAGTGGCATCTGAGAGGAGACCATTGTCTGTTTTTGTGGCTTAAAGTGAGTCCTTTTCTCAGAAAAGGAGCTGCTCTTGGTGTGCTGGGCTTTTCCAGCTGAATAACAGTTGAGAAACAAAACGATCTCTACCCACAACAGCCTATGGTTTGCACTGACATGACTTTACTTACTATTTCAGAAAATTCTTGCCCAAAAGGATAAAGTTGACAATAACTTTATTGTTCACTTCAGAAAATTCCTGGGAATCCATTTAAACCAATATTAGACAACTCAAACTAAAGAAGCATTAAACAGTTTTTTACTTTTCAAGATGTGCTTTGAAACCCTTTTTTTTAAAAAAAAACTTTTCCCTCCCTCTGTCTACCAGTCCTAAACTATCAGATCATAAATTTGCCTAATTGTAATCAAGCCATCCAGTATATCCATCTTAAACTAGATCCCCCAAATCTTATATGTATCATGTCTTTGCCTTTCCTCTTCTGAAACACCATCATGATTCTTGTCAAGAGAATTGGCCTCTCGTACTGTGGTAAGCAATAAATTCAGGTTTGCTTTATTAAGAGGTTATTTTGGTGGTGTTTTCAGGGAGTAAAGTACATACAAGATTTATTTCTTATTCCATCTACAAATGCTTTCTGTATAACTGGTGACTCATAGTTTAGACCCATAAGGCCAAAAGTAACAGTTCAAGAAATCCATTACCTTTCTAGTTTTTTCTCTTTCTTTTGATATATGACATTTACAGTCAGAGAGGCCTCAGGGAATATCACTTGTGGTTCAGTCATAATTATTGTTTTTCAAATTAGTGAATCTGGAAATGTATTAGGGATTCAGGAATAAATAAGTGAACTATGAGCTCTATCCAATTAGCCTAAATCAACCAAGGAAGACTTTTGAGAAAAGCTATATAGATTTTATGTAAATTTGGTATTTATGAGCACCAAACTTTCAGCACTGACATCTGCCTGAGAAGAAACTTCATTTACAGCAGTGGTAGAAATGAAGTTCACAGCGAACTAGTTTTGGATACCATATGCTTTAACATGCTGAAGAGGAGGGGGAAAAGAGACATTTTAAAAACAGATTTTTCTTGCTCTCACTGTGGATGATGTTGCGTGACAACATTGTGACATCATAACTTACGTTATTTTATTTGCTGTTGCACCAATATAGCATCAAGGCATGTAACAGCACCTTGGATGTATATAGTGCTTTCTTTCCATGGAACTTAAGGCACTTCACAGACATTTTCTTTCTAAACCTCACAACATCTCTCTAAGGTATTGCCAAACTGGAGACAAATTTCACAGTTTAATCATGTGGAACACATTGGTAAATATAGATGTGCCTTTTAGAAAGTTGCTTCAAAGTGTATTTTGCAGCTCACGCGACGTTTCTCAGGGTGTAAACCAGTGGTGTAACACAAGCTTTTGGCCCTCTCTGACGCGAGCTGGGAGGGGAGATGTGCTTGGCAGTGCACAGTGGCACAGGAGGAAAGGAGGGTCTTGGGGAAAGGCAGGCTGACTATGTTGTTACACGTCCTCCCCTTTTCTCCATGTCTCCACACAGGGGTGCCTCCTTTTCCTCCATCTAGTTCTTTTCTTTTCAGCATCAAAAAAGAAAACAGGGTTATAAAATTTAACTGTGATTAAGAGTCTGCTTAGATTTTCAGGGCAGAACACCAAAGTCCATTTAACTCACAAGGCCTGTTGACTATAATCCTGGTAATCTAACCAGTACTTACACTTTTAATGGAAAATGAGTTCTTCTTATGACATGAGAATGTGGCAGCATTGCAGACGAGCTGTGATATTTCTTGCTCTGATCTCTTCAGATCCACTGTGAAAGGGAATGGGCTGTGTCTCAGAATGCTTCTGCCTCCTAAACCCCACCTTTTTCCTTCCTAGAGCCCCACACCTCCCCATTCCCTAGAAAAGCGCTCTCGATATGGAGCAGAGACTGGATGTGAGTTCTAGCTGTGTCCTGGAATAGCTGTGTGAACCCTGGGTTGTTAACTTCCCTGAGCCTTTCCCCCCATTTGTGTTTTATACATACTACCTAAGTCACAGGTTTGTTGTGAAGACTGAATAAGACAACGTGTATGGAAGAGCTGCAGAGCTGTCCAGCAGATAAGATTAAGGCCAATCAGAAACATCTGACTGTCTGGTTTTCTGAGGGTGTCCAGTTTTCCACTCTTTTGGCTATCATCCAAACCAGAACATTTTCTGAGAGTGAAAGAGGGAGCTCCAGGACAATGACAGACAGAAACTGGGACTGTCCCAACCAAACCAGGATGTCTGATCAGTCCATAGGTAGGGAACTTTCAGATGGGAAGTGCCTATGCCTAATTGCACATATTATTGTGGAAACAGGTGCCTGAATTTTATGAGTAAGAATATCATTCATTGCCCACATACAAGATGAAGCTGTACCACTTATATTTTATTTTCACAACTCCTTGTATAGCTTATATTTCCCAAAGTTTGCTACATGGATAACAGGTGTTACCTGAGACCATTTCAATTGTTATATAGCAAACATTAAATTTTTTAAACTAGCCTGTCAAATCTATATTTTTGGAAGTAAAATTTTAAAATAAATTTATTTAGACCAAACTTAGAATTGATTTAAGGGAAACAAATAAATCATTATAAATGGGTTACAGAGTGACTGATATGTGTGAAGCTCTGCTTGATAGGATACAGCCAGGAGAATGAAAGAATAAACTATTCAGTATTTGAATAAACAGTATTATAATATATCACCTTTCATTCCAGGAAAAGTGCTTTGCAAGAGTTGGAGAAAAGACAAATACCCACTTGTGGCTCAGGTGAGGGGAATAGAAATGGAGTATTTGCACCTGAAGATAAGCCTTGGTTACATTTCCTGGTAAGTCCTGGGCCTCACCAGTAATTTTGTATGTTATTAATGGAAGCTATGTATGAAGAATTGATAAAACTTGGCAAAATTTAATACATACACTGGTTTAAACTTTGTGGGAACATTTTATTCATGTTTATTCTTTGAGATACATGATTTAGGATGGAGACTTATTTGATCTCGTCTTGAGAATTTCAGGAATGAATACTCTTCAAACTCTTTGAGTAATTCATATAATTCTCTGGTAATCAAAAAGGTCTTCCTGATATCTTGTCTCAATCCCTTCTATTTTAATTGCAGTCTCCAAAGAAACAGAAAAATTAGGAAGGTGTTACCATTCTGTCTCTCAGTATGTTACCAAGATCTGACAGCAGTGGACTTCCTAATGCTCACCTTACTTTGTTTGCACTCAGTTTTCTTTTTGTTTGTGACTTCTGACAATAGAAAGCATGAATGCTTGTTATTGCTTTTGTTTGTTTGCTTCAAATGGAGACAATTTAGATAATATATCAAGACACTTTGGTATGAATGATAAGAGGTCAGCCATTAGCAATTATACTCTTTCCTAAAACACGTCAAAATATTTGCGAGTGGTCATTCAAAGATATCTGTGTGCACTCAAGCTCAGGATTTGTAAAGGTTTACAAGTATTTATGGATGGTTTTATGTGTATATTCAGAGATTTTTTTTCTTTGTGGAACTTTGAAAAATGAAGAGAATTAAGTTGTTTCTAAAAAGCCAAAGCAGCCTGCCATCTCTTTTTCTTTTCTGGGCTACGGTCCAATTTGCACAGCAGTTGCAAAGAAAAAGCAAACGCATCGCTAGATTCAGCGAGAAATATTGTAACAGTATGTAATCTCTGTCAAGATAAAATTGCTTTGTGATTTACATTACAATAAATCCTGACCTTTAAGTGCTGCAGACTAAGCTAATCTGTGAAGTACTTTATTCCAACACTGAATCAGCGAGTGAGGCTCAACCAAATTGACTGCATTTGTCCCACTGTGGTGTGGGTAAAGAACCTATATATATATCGAAGCAGATTACAGAGCATTGTTCTATGTGTACTATAATAAGTAGAATAATTGAAATATTCAATCTGTTTCATCATTGTGAAATAATAGAATTATTTTAACCTCCCTTCTCTTTGCCTATTATGGGAATTACAAGTAGCTTCATTTAAATATCATTAGGGCCTCATTTAGATAGATGAGAACAAGGAAATTCAGAATTAAGGGTAAAATACCACAAGGATTTCAACCTTAATTCACTTCCTATGGCTACTATTTATTTTATTTTTTTCTCTCTCTCTGTCCCTATTTTTTTGATAAAAGAGTTGAGATGTTATGTTGAATTTCTCAGTACTAGCTTTGAATTTTTGACATTTTTATCTCCCCAGGTTAAATATTAGGCTCATCAATCACTGGAGAATGGAATTTTCTTAGAGATAGTATGAATTTAAAAAATAACTAGAATTTACCAAATTTTGGAGATTTCAAACTATTATTTATTCATATATTTTTCTCTCCTCCCCTCTCTTGGCTTTCCTCTGGATTTTGATTACACATATATTACACAACTTTACATTGTCCCAGAGGTCAGTGATACTTTCTTTCCCCAGTCTTTTCTCTCTATGCTTCATTTCGGGCAGTTTCTATTGCATGTCTTCAAATCCACTTTTTTTCCCCCCCTGTAGTGCCTAATCTGCTGTTAATTATATCAGGATATATTTTTTAAAAATTTCAGGTCCTAAAATTTTCATCTCTAAAAGTTCCATAAAAAAAAAATCTTCCATTTCTCACCTCATGTTTGCCAATTCTATCATCTCTGTCATGTACTCCTCTTTTTCCTGTGTGGTGAATACTGATTGGATAATGGATATTGTGCTTTTGTTTTTTTGGGTGAATTTTGTTTTTTTAACATCTTTATTGGAGTATAATTGCTTTACAATGTTGTGTTAGTTTCTGCTGTATAACAAAGTGAATCAGCTATACATATACATATATCCCCAAATCTCCTCCCTCTTGCGTCTCCCTCCCGCCCTCCCTATCCCACCCCTCTAGGTGGTCACAAAGCACCGAGCTGATCTCCCTGTGCTATGAGGCTGCTTCCCACTAGCTATCTATTTTACATTTGGTTGTGTATATACGTCCATGCCACTCTCTCACTTTGCACATTCACAATGGAGGTGAGGCTGAGTTTTAAGCTTTGTTAGGCGGATCCAGAGCAGCCTTTAGTCTAGGGCTAATTTGGCCCTGTGGCTAAGGCAGTACCCTCTGAAGATTCTTCCTCAAGCTTAGTGTATTACATGTCTTCCCACTCTGCCTGATGGGAACATGGGACTATTTCCATCCCTGTAGGAGATGTGAAAATTGATCCGCTTACTGCTTTCTGCTGCTTCTTTGTTTGGTCAGAGGTACTACCTCCTCTTGCATGTACAAATTAGTGCTTAGCCAAAGATCTGTGGGACACCCTCCACAGAACTCTGGAAATCTCTCTGTAGCTCCCACCTCTCTGATACTTTGCCCCAAAAAGTCTACCTGTCTTGGCCTTTCTGAATTTCAACTTCTGTCTCTTCAACTCAGCAAGATCACCGGGTTCACTTTGGGCTCCCTCCCCTTCCCTGAGGACTGTTAACTGTCTTCATGCAGAATGCTGGAGGGCTGCAGAGCTCAGCATCTCCCTCTCCTCAGGAACCATACTCCTATGCCACCTATTATTCAATGTCTGAAAGCAGCTCTCTCCTATATTTTGGTCAAGTTTTCTAACTGTTTAAGGTGGAAAGCTCCCTGTTACTCTATCACAGTCAGAAGCAGATGTTGCAAATAACTAAAGTTTAAAAGGTAGTTTAAGACTTGGATTTAACTATTTATTCAGCAATTCTTGCTAGGATCCATTTCTGGAGACATTAAAGTGAGAAGGTTATTAAAACAAATCCTGGATTTGTTATAATAAACTGTAACAATTGTCAATGCTCATTGTCTACCCACAAAGCAATGTAATGATTGCAAAGCACAGAAGACACTATAATCACCTCAGCAACTTAAAATCAGATTTTAAAAACTTCTTTCAGAGTTATATACAAGTGCTTTTTGAAGTACTGGAGGCCTCCTCCATTGTTTCTTATGGCAGCTGTTGCTCTGCTCTATTTTAAAGTTACATTTAGTTCAGGGGAACAGTTTTCATTTTACTAAGGCAAACTTTTCTGGGTTTTTGTGTATTTTTTATTTTAGATTTTTATAATAAATTTACAGGGTGCCTTGAGGGCAGCCCAATTTGCATCGTAGGGGGCCACCTAAGAAACTCACCTGGGACAGACCACGCTCTTCTGCCTTGGAGCACTATTGCCTAGAACCAGAATTGTTCATGAGATACCCCACATTATAAATAGAGACATCCTCAGGGCACCATATCAATGTATACTGGAGGGTCTTCTCATGCATTCTGAGGGAAAATAGCAGATTTGATATCCCTAAAATAAGAGTAAGTATTCCTGATGCTAAAAGGATACTTCAGCCCTTAGCTTAAACATTAGTATTTTTAAAGGTCAATTTCATAGTTTGAAACAATTTTAAAATCAAGATATAGTGATTTTCTAGAATATTTGTTTTAGTACCAAAAAAGAGTACAAAACTAACAGTCTGAAGGAAAGATTATATAAAAATATTGATAGATTGTTATAGATAAGGTCACACACACATACATGAATAGTCTTTCAAACTGCTATTTATTTAACTATGAATTTTTAAAAACTGCCAACTAATGTGACTGTTATAACCTGATAACTTTCCAATATTCAAATTTTCTGTGACCCAATCTGCAGTCTATAGCATAAGAATAGCTCACCGATCTTTTGTGATATCAATTAAATCAACATTTACCTCTAAAACAGCAATTTTATTTTTATTAGGAAGAAGCCTTGAGTCTTAGCCTGAAACACTTTCCAATGATTTGGGGGGTTTGCCATCCTTAGGTCAGTCAGACACCTCTCCACCTCCTTATACAAAAATGCCAACTCCACACAGGTCATGTAGATGCTAATGTTTTGTCCCTATCTGCTTGATTTGGGGATTCAACAGGGTACCTTATCACCTACTTTGTTTTAGGTCTTGGCCTGTGGGTTTTGGTTTTGCTGTTATAACTGTTTTCTGTTTTTATGACAGAATTTGGGGAGCTTCAAAACTACCCCACTGCCACCACTGTCTTCCCAGAGTTTCTCCCTACCTTGAATTCTTAAAGCTTTTGTTTCTTCATCTGTTAGAATAAAGAGAACGAAATGATCTCCTAATATCCTTTCCAGTTCTGAGAACTGTGACTGTATAAGGTAACCCAAAATTGTGAAAGAAGGAATACATGAGGTACAGCCTCACTCTCATATTTTCAGACTGCATGTCTAAGATTAGGTGTGTGCTATGATCATGTTTTGTCCTCTTAGTCAGTACTTGTCCTTATATCCATCCAATTATCTGTCCATCCTAATAACAAACACTGAGCCTCTGCTCTGGACTACTTTGTTTCTCCAGGTACTCATCAGGTTTGCTATGCTATTTGAAGCTGTAAATAGCCACACTATAAATGCCATTTCTCAGATATATACTCACCTAAGCAGATCTGATTGTTACTTGGAGGTGAAATGTGAGTGTTAAACGATTTTTTTTGTTTTTGGGGTGGTGTGGGGTGGATAGTGATAAATTATTCCAGCTTTTTTTAAAAAATAAATTTATTTATTTATTCATTATTTTTGGCTGCATTGGGTCTTTGTTGCTGCATGCGGGTTTTCTCTAGTCGTGGCGAGTGGGGGCTACTCTTCATTGCGGTGCGCAGTGGCTTCTCTTGTTGTGGAGCACAGGCTCTAGGCACACGGGCTTCAGTAGTTGTGGCACGTGGGCTCAGCAGTTGTGGCTCGAGGGCTCCAGAGCTCAGGCTCAGTAGTTGTGGCGCACGGGCTTAGTTGTTGCATGGCACGTGGGGGGATCTTCCCAGACTAGGGTTCGAACCCGTGTGCCCTGCATTGGCAGGCAGATTCTTAACCACTGCGCCACAAGGGAAGCCCAAGCAATACTTCAAGACTCATGAGAAATAGCTGGCCCCTGTTTCATTTTTCTTCTCTTCTGATTCCCTCTCTCCAGAGGCAACTACTTTCTTTTTTTTTTTTTTTTCCAAC
>NW_020185325.1:7227570-7292324 GCF_003031525.2 Neophocaena asiaeorientalis asiaeorientalis | reverse complement strand
GTCCATCCTAATAACAAACACTGAGCCTCTGCTCTGGACTACTTTGTTTCTCCAGGTACTCATCAGGTTTGCTATGCTATTTGAAGCTGTAAATAGCCACACTATAAATGCCATTTCTCAGATATATACTCACCTAAGCAGATCTGATTGTTACTTGGAGGTGAAATGTGAGTGTTAAACGATTTTTTTTGTTTTTGGGGTGGTGTGGGGTGGATAGTGATAAATTATTCCAGCTTTTTTTAAAAAATAAATTTATTTATTTATTCATTATTTTTGGCTGCATTGGGTCTTTGTTGCTGCATGCGGGTTTTCTCTAGTCGTGGCGAGTGGGGGCTACTCTTCATTGCGGTGCGCAGTGGCTTCTCTTGTTGTGGAGCACAGGCTCTAGGCACACGGGCTTCAGTAGTTGTGGCACGTGGGCTCAGCAGTTGTGGCTCGAGGGCTCCAGAGCTCAGGCTCAGTAGTTGTGGCGCACGGGCTTAGTTGTTGCATGGCACGTGGGGGGATCTTCCCAGACTAGGGTTCGAACCCGTGTGCCCTGCATTGGCAGGCAGATTCTTAACCACTGCGCCACAAGGGAAGCCCAAGCAATACTTCAAGACTCATGAGAAATAGCTGGCCCCTGTTTCATTTTTCTTCTCTTCTGATTCCCTCTCTCCTTTCTTTTTTTTTTTTTTTTTTCAACCCAGCTCCATTTTTTTCTCTCCATGGGTCCAGTAGATAGTCTATCTTTTTTTTTCTCTGTGAATTTTATTTTATTTATTTTTTTATACAGCAGGTTCTTATTAGTCATCATTTTTATACACATCATTATTGTTTATTTAGTAATGTATTGTTTAGCCTCAATGTGTTTGTGTTTTTTACGTTTTTTTCCCTGTAATTATTTTCAAATCTCATAGCGTTGTGGTCAGAAAAGATACTGGATATGATTTCAATTTTCTTAAATTTACTGAGGCTTGATTTGTGACCCAAGATGTGATCTATCCTGGAGAATGTTCTGTGCACACTTAAGAAGAAAGTGTAATCTGCTGGTTTTGGATGGAATGTCCTATAAATATCGATTAAATCTATCTGGTCTATTGTGTCCTTTAAAGCTTCTGTTTCCTTATTTATTTTCATTTTGGATGATCTGTGCATTAGTGTAAGTGAGGTGTTAAAATCCCCCATTATTACTGTGTTACTGTCAATTTCCTCTTTTATAGCTATTAGCAGTTGCTGTATGTATTGAGGTGCTCCTATGTTGGGTGCATATATACTTATAGTTGTTATATCTTCTTCCTGGATTGATCTCTTGATCATTATGTAGTGTCCTTCCTTTTCTGTTGTAACATTCTTTATTTTAAAGTTGATTTTATCTGATATGAGTATTGCTACGCCAGCTTTCTTTTGATTTCACTTTGCATGGAATATCTTTTTCCATCCCCTCACTTTCAGTCTGTATGTGTCCCTAGGTCTGAAGTGGGTCTCTTGTAGACAGCATATATATGGGTCTTGTTTTTGTATCCATTCAGCAAGCCTGTGTCTTTTGGTTGGAGCATTTAATCCATTCATGTGTAAGGTAATTATCGATATGTATGTTCCTATGACCATTTTCTTAATTGTTTTGGGTTTGTTTTTGTAGGTCCTTTTCTTCTCTTGTGTTTCCCACTTAGCGAAGTTCCTTTAGCATTTGTTGTAGAGCTGGTTTGGTGGTGCTGAATTCTCTTAGCTTTTGCTTGTCTGTAAAACTTTTGATTTCTCTGTCGAATCTGAATGAGATCCTTGCTTGGTAGAGTAATCTTGGTTGTAGGTTCTTCCCTTTCATCACTCTAAGTATATCATGCCACTCCCTTCTGGCTTGTAGCGTTTCTGCTGAGAAATCAGCTGTTAACCTTATGGGTGTTCCCTTGTATGTTATTTGTCATTTTTCCCTTGTTGCTTTCAATAATTTTTCTTTGTCTTTTATTTTTGCCAATTTGATTATTATGTGTCTTAGCGTGTTTCTCCTTGGGTTTATCCTGTATGGGACTCTCTGCGCTTCCTGGACTTGGGTGGCTATTTCCTTTCCCATGTTAGAGAAGTTTCCGACTATAATCTTCAAATATTTTCTCTGATTCTTTCCTTCTCTCTTCTGCTTCTGGGACCCCTATAATGCGAATGTTGTTGTGTTTAGTGTTGTCCCAGAGGTCTCTTAGGCTGTCTTCATTTCTTTTCATTCTTTTTTCTTTATTCTGTTCTGCAACTGTGGATTCCCCCATTCTGTCTTCCAGGTCACTTATCCGTTCTTCTGCCTCAGTTATTCTGTTATTGATTCCTTTTAGTGTAGTTTTCATTTCAGTTATTGTATTGTTCATCTCTGTTTGTTTGTTCTTTATTTCTTCTAGGTCTTTGTTAAACATTTCTTGCATCTTCTCAATCTTTGCTTCCATTCTTTTTCCAAGGTCCTGGATCATCTTCAGTCTCATTATTCTGAATTCTTTTTCTGGAATGTTGCCTATTTCCACTTCATTTCGTTGTTTTTCTGGGGTTTTATCTTGTTCCTTCATCTGGTACATAGCCCTCTGCTTTTTCATCTTGTCTGTCTTTCTGTGAATGTCACCACTACTTTATTTTTAACTATTTATTCTTATATTTGCTTCCATATATATAAATAGCTTTTATTGCTATTTCTTGATTTGTCAGTTTTAAATATTATTTATCAACTTCCTGCTCTAGAAGATTGAAGTTTAGCTCTCTTATATCCCCATCCCTTCAAGACAGACATATCTCCCCTTCCTCATTCTTTCAGTAAAATTATATAATCATTTTTTATTTAAGTCAATGTTTGTTTACATTGTTATCATCATGTAATTATTATATACAGATAGTGAACCATATATTTTACTCTATTTCATTTCCTTTCAGATGTAAGTTATATTTTCTTTGAAATTTAAAAAAAAATCTTTTTTTGTTCCTTACTTTTCTATGTAATTATCATTAATTCATCCCCAATTCTGCAACAGAACTGAAATCCAAACACTTTGGGTAACCGTCATGTTCATTATGTGTGAGAGGTATCCCTTCTAAAGGCCTGTGTTCTCCTGCCCTGATCTGCACTGGTTGTTCTTCAGGCCTGCCACATAGCTGTCATCCTGAGAGTTCCCCTCATATGTCTGTTACACCTTTTTACTGTGTCCCATTTGACTCCAATTCTGTTTCTGATTTTTCCATTCTTTTAGTCGCCTTATATTTCTGTTTTGGATTTTTTTCTAATGAAATATTTTCCAATTCATTAATCCTTTATTTTGCTTGTCTAATCTTTTGTTACACCCATCTACTGATTTCTTAAACTGTTATTTTCTTTTTCAGTTTTAGAATTTTCATTGGATTCTTTTTAATATAGAGTGCAGTTTCGATGAATTTTTTCATCTTGCCATTTGTTTTCTTGAATGTATTTTTATAGTTATTTTGAAGTTCTTATTGATAACTCTAATACCTGTGTTTCTGTTTTCATTTTTTCTCTTTGTTATTAGTCATTCTTGTCTTCCTGGCATGCATAATTTTTGACTTAATGCTAGACATTGTAAATTAAATATTATAGAGGTTCTGGTTTTATCTTTTTCCAGAGAGAATTCTTTTTTCCCCCTCTGGCAGGCAATTAGATGGATGGATCAACCTCCATATATTTGTGGATAGTTATTTCCAGTCTGTTCTTGCTCTTACAGTATTTCCATTTGTAAATCTCAGCTAAAAGTCTGGAGGTGTCTACCAAGACCTCTTATCCTTGGCAGGCTTTGAACTCCAATTTTTGTCTTTTTGACACTGTGGTCAATTGAAGACTCTACTTCATTTTTAGCTTCTAACTGCAGATTTCTGCTTGGTTTCTTGGCTTCTACTCTTGCACATCTTAAGAATCTGCAAATGCCTCGAGGAGGGAAAGTTCCAAGGAATGTCAGGTTTACTTCTTCCTGTGGTCCCCTTTGCTTTAGGATATTGGATCCTCAAATTTTGGAAGCCTGGGTATCCCTGAACTTAAATTTGGGTCTCCCCAAACCATGGAAACTGACACACACTCTAGGCCAACCCTTTTTGTTCAACTTCAGTGCCCCACAATGCAAATCAACACATACTCTGAGGGGAAAAAGCACCAGTGAATGTGACACTCACCTCATTGAGATTCCCCTTTCTCTGTGATTTTGGCTCTTCAAGTCTGGGTTGCCTTAGCTGTTACCAGTGCTTTAAAGAAATCTATTTTAATCCAGCTTTTAGTTTGGAACTTATGACTTTTAGGATTTGAAGTTTTTTCTTGTATTAGTTCTATAACAATTTATGTCCTTCCATTTTTCTTTTTTTTGTTTTTCCCCCCAGAACACCCTGATATTTTGATATTGAACTTCCTGGATGGACCCCTCAGGTCTTTACTTCTTTCCCTCTTATTTTCATTTCTATGTCCTTTCCCTTGGGCCAGTTAATTCAGAGAGGAATCTTCAATCTTATATCTTGGGTTATGGGGTAAGAATGGCTGCTGGTGTTCTGTGAACAAAGTAGGGGTTGAGGAGGAAGGTTGTTCTAAATGTAACCTTGCACTCAGTGCCCCTGTTTTCAACTTGGTACTTTGCTCATGCCTTCACTTGTAACTTCTGTCCCTAGTTCCAGAACTTCCCTCTTCATTCTCCCCAGATAGTAAACTTCAGTCTTCAGCACAGATGGAGGAGAGAGATTTGTCTATAATTTTGTTTTCAGTCCTACTCTACATGTAGCTTCAGAAATACTTGGTGCTGTGAGTTCTTGAGACTACCCAGGCTCTGTGGCATAAGTAGATTGTAGACAGGTTTCAGCTTTCTCTGATATGTTAAGACACTTACTTTTCACCCATTTGCTTTCCAACTATTAAAATTATCTTGTCAAATCGTGTCTCCTACATTCTTCTCTCTTATTTTTGTTGTCCTTGTGGATTCATACTTAAAAGTTTTTTTTTGTCTTGTCTTGTTCTTTTTTAATCTAGGGCTTTGGAGAAGGACCAGAGAACAGGTGTGTTTAATCCATCATACTTAACAGGAAGTTTTAGGTGCTTTATATACATCATAACATATTTCCACAGCAGGTATTAATATATATAAAGAAAATGCTGAAGAAACATAGTAAATGACAAAGTTAGAATTAAAACTTAGTCTGTCACTGAAGCCCTTATTTTAGAATGAGTTTTTCTTTTTTTACTTTGAAATTCAGGTTTTACTCACAAGTATGAAGAAATCCAATCCTTTTCAAAATCAAGTGATTCATGAAATAAGAATTTTTTGCAACATATGTTCACCTGGAATAAGAATTTTTTGCAACGTATGTTCACCTTCTCTATTTAGCAGTAAATTCTTATATTCTTATCACACTATAATGCAGGGGTCCCCAATTCCTAGGCCACAGACCAGTACCAGTCTGTGGCCTGTTAGGAACCTGGCCATACAGCAGGAGGTGAGTGGCAGGCAAGTCAGCGAAGCTTCATCTGTATTTACAGCTGCTCCCCATCACTCTCATTACTGCCTGAGCTCCACCTCCTGTCAGTTCAGTGGCGGCATTTCTGTGAACTGCGCATGCAAGGGATCTCGATTGCATACGTCTTCTGAGAATCTAATTCCTGATGATCTGAGGTGGAGCTGAGGCAGTGATGCTAACACTGGGGAGCGGCTGCAAATACAAATTACCATTAGCAGAGAGGTTTGACTGAACAGAGACCATAATAAATCAACTGCTTGCAGACTCATATCAAAACCCTATCAGCAAGTGAAAACCAGCTCAGGGCTCCCACTGATTCTGCATTATGGTGAGTTGTATAATTATTTCATTATATATTACAATGTAATAATAATAGAAATAAAGTGCACAATAAATGTAATGTGCTTGAACCATTCTGAAACCATCCCTCCCTCTGCTGGTCTGTGGAAAAATTGTCTTCCACAAAACCAGTCCCTGATGCCAAAAAGGTTGGGGACTTTTGCTATAATGAATTGTAAATTTTCAAAATCGAATACAATTTTACTAATATTTTTCTCATTGTAGTTTTTATTTTTTATGTAAGAACTAGTTGTAGATTCCATTCCAAATGGTGAATTAGCCTAGCATACTAGACATAGTCTGCTGTTTTGCAAATATGGGTCCAGTTATATTCCCAAGAAATCAATTCAAAAAGAAGCTTACCAATGTCATCTTATTTTTAAATATAGCATGTTTTCATCGGAGTTCAAAGCAATCTTTAACTGCTTGTCTTTTCTTTGCTCTAGATACAAATTTTTCTTCAATTACATATACTATAGTTGATTATGCAATTGTATGTTTCTTGTAATTGCCTCTACATTTATATTAGTATAATCTTCCTCTGTATTACCACAGAAAAATTTGAGAAATAGCCCCCAAAAATCTTACCTTTAAAATACTCCACAATAAATAGAGAAAGAACCACAACTTTAGGTTTTCTAGTTATTGAATTTTAACTCTCCTATTTTAGTAACATCTCTCCAAATCCTTGTATGAAAGGGCTATAAAATGTGAAGTATTATTACCACAACTTATAGCAACAAACTACCTCAACATAGGTATCATCAAAAGGAAACATTTTATAAGCACATTCATATTCAAAGATCTTGTGATATAAGCCAACCCCTGTGGGGGTATTATTTTCAAACATAACAGGTTGACATTATATAATTACACACTGCTGGATATTGAAATATCAAAAAAGGAAAAAGTGCTTATAGTAGTACAGCACACTATTACGAATATTCACATTTATCCACACATCTTTAGAGAATTATTTCTAGTTACATATTCCAGACTTTAGCAAAGACTTAGTGATTTATTTAATATCAATATTAGGTTTTGACATTAATGTCTTAGCAAGCATAGGGAGGCGTGGTCCTAAGACTCACTTCCACTCAACAAAGGGGCTCCAAGGTGAACCTTTTCTCCATTGTTCTACAGTTTGTTAGATAGACACTTCATATATGTCTGTGTATGTAAATATTTAAAATTCCATGCAATTACATTTATAATTTCTACTCCCAATCTATTTAGCTTTTCCTTTTATTGTTGTTTCTACTTTTGATGATGATATTTTTATTTTCTGAGGTAAGTTCTTTTATTTTAAATGTCCCACTTTGCCATCCACTTCTCCTTTATGCATCTTCCATAGATATGATTGGGATTTGCAGCATTTCTGATTTCTTTCTATTTTCCACTCTTCTCAATGCTACCTTCCTCACAGTTCGTCTCTGGATTGTAACCAACTTTTACCTTTCTCCTTTCAAATGTCAGGTTTCTAAGCTTTCCATTCTCTTTGCTTAACATGAGGTGTTTAGTATGTGTGGTGCACTGTGAGATGTTGTTTCACAATATTTAGGGCCCAAATGCCATCATTCTTGAGCCTTACATTGTCTCTCTCTCAAGTTAGTCAGCTTGATAATCTTACACCTCTTCTTCCTACTAGGTTATGTAGGTAAAATCTATTGGCTGCTTTTGGATTTCTCTCCTTTCTAGACTTCTAAAATGAGATGCATATAATTATAGGGTGCATCATTTCATATTTAATACTCTTAGCAATGTTTTTTCTAAAGAGACTTACCTATGGGAGAGTGGGAGTGAGGTAGAGAGGAGAGATAGAGAACTAGAGCATGAGACAGAGACACAAATATAATATATCTTGGGGGGGAGCATTAAGGTGGCATATAAGGACAGTCACTATTTAAGAGTAAATATTAGTAAAGCAACAAACTGTAGTATATGTACTAGTCTAGGCAATAGTAGTATAGGGAAGTACTCTCTCCCTTGTTAACAAAAAACACCCAGTCAACCAACCAACCATGCAATAACAGAATAAGTTGTCCCAATTAACATGCTTGGATTTAAGTAGGTAGATACTCAATAAAGGTGGACCAAGACTCTTCATGGTGGTTATAAGAGGCTCAAAGAATTTACTAAGCTAACTTTGTTGCCAACTCTGTCATCTCTCCTTAGATCTCTTGCTCTTTCTTTCTATTGGCACATGCCAAGGATAAAGTTGCTAGAATGCAAGATGAAAGTCTTTAACTACAGTTCTTCAACCTCCTACCCCTAACCCATAAAAGGGTGGAGTGATAACCACAATGGGTTTTCAATAAACATTTATAGATAGGAGTTGTAACTTGCAAAAGAAATTCAGTTAACCTAGTTTGTTTTTTTTTGTTGCTTGCTTTAATAAATTATATTTGGAGTACTCTTATTAGGGGCAACTTTGCTGGCTTTTAAAAGCTTCTATAGGTGTCCTCTTGAGATATGCAGCTAAAATAATTATTTTTCAACAGAAATAAACTTGGAAAATCCTGTTATCACCAGCAAACTAGAAATAAGTGAAAATAGGCATCAAATAAAAAAGAAATGCAGGAGATTTTTTGAAGATGGTGGAATAGAAGGACGTGCTCTCACTCCCTCTTGCGAGAGCACTGGAATCACAACTAACTGCTGAACAATCATTGACAGGAAGACACAGGAACTCACCAAAAAGGATACCCCTCATCCAAAGACAGAAGAGAAGCCACAGTGAGGTGGTAGGAAGGGCACAATCACAATGAAGTAAAATCCCGTAACTGCTGGGTGGGTGACTCACAAACTGGAGAACACTTATACCACAGAAGTCCACCCACTGGAGTGAAGGTTCTGAGCCTCACATCATGCTTCCTGGGGGTCCAGGAATGGGAGGAGCAATTCCCAGATAATCAGACTTTGAAGGCTAGCAGGATTTGATTGCAGGACTTTGACAGGACTGGGGGAAACAGAGACTCCACGCTTGGAGGGCACACACAAAGTAGTGTGAGCATTGGGACCCAGAGGGAAAGAGCAGTGACTCCATAGGAGACTGAACCAGACCTACCTGCTAGCATTGGAGGATCTCCTGCAGAGGCAGGGGACAGCTCTGACTTAAAGGGGGACAAGGACACTGGCAGCAGAAGTTCTGGGAAGTACTCCTGAGCATGAGTGTCCCAGAGTCCACCGTTAGCCCCACCAAAGAGCCTGTAGGCTCCAGTGCTGGGTCGGCTCAGGCCAAACAACCAACAGGGAGGGGACTCAGCTCCACCCAACAGCAGACAAGCAGATTAAAGTTTTACTAAGTTCTGCCCAACAGAGCAACATCCAGCTCTACCCACCATCAGTCCATCCTGTCAGGAAGCTTGCACAAGCCTCTTAGATAGCCTCATCCACCAGAGGGCAGACAGCAGAAGCAAGAAGAAATACAATCCTGCAGCCTGTGGAACGAAAACCACAATCACAGAAAGATAGACCAAATGAAAAGGCAGAGAACTATGTACCAAATGAAGGAACAAGATAAAAACCCAGAAAAACAACTAAATGAAGTGGAGATAGGCAAGCTTCCAGAAAAAGAATTCAGAATAATGAGAGTGAAGATGATCCAGGACGTCGGAAAGAGAATGGAGGCAAATATCGAGAAGATGCAAGAAATGTTTAACAAAGGCCTTGAAGAATTAAAGAACAAACAAACAGAGATGAACAGTACAATAACTGAAATGAAAACTACACTAGAAGGAATCAATAGCAGAATAACTGAAGCAAAAGAATGGATAAGTGACCTGAAAGACAGAATGGTGGAATCCATTGCTGCAGAACAGAATAAAGAAAAAGGAATGAAAAGAAATGAAGACAGCCTAAGAGACCTCTGGGACAACATTAAATGCACCAACATTCACATTATAGGGGTCCCAGAAGGAGAAAGATAGAAAAGGCCCAGAGAAAATATTTGAAGAGATTATAGCTGAAAACTTCCCTAACATGGGAAACAAAATAGCCACCCAAGTCCAGGAAGTGCACAGAATCCCAGACAGGATAAACCCAAGGAAAAACATGATGAGACACATAGTAATCAAATTGACAAAAATTAAAGACAAAGAAAAATTATTAAAAGTAGCAAGGGAAAAACAACAAATAACATACAAGGGAAGTCCCATAAAGTTAACAGCTGATTTCTCAGCAGAAACTCTACAAGCCAGAAGGGAGTGGCACAATATATTTAAAGTGATGAAAGGGAAGAACCTACAACCAAGATTGCTCTACCAATCAAGGATCTCATTCAGATTCGACAGAGAAATCAAAAGCTTTACAGACAAGCAAAAGCTAAGAGGATTCAGCACCATCAACAGATGCAAAAGGAACTTCTCTAAGTGGGAAACACAAGAGAAGAAAAGGACCTACAAAAACAAACCCAAAACAATTAAGAAAATGGTCATAGGAACATACATATAGATAATTACCTTAAATGTGAATGGATTACATGCTCCAACCAGAAGATACGGGCTTGCTGAATGGTTACAAAAACAAGACCCTTATATATGCTGTCTACAAGAGACCTACTTCAGACCTAGGGACACATACAGACTGAAAGTGAGGGAATGGTAAAAGATATTCTATGCAAATGGAATTCAAAAGAAAGCTGGAGTAGCAATACTCATATCAGATAAAGTAGACTTTAAAATAAAGAATGTTACAAGAGACAAGGAAGGACAGTACATAATGATCAAGGGATCAATCCAAGAAGAAGATATAACAATTATAAGTATATATGCACCCAACATAGGAGCACCTCAATACATACAGCAACTGCTAATAGCTATAAAAGAGGAAATTGACAGTAACACAATAATAGTGGAGGACTTTTACACCTCACTTACACTAATGGACAGATAATCCAAAAAGAAAATAAATAAGGAAACAGAAGCTTTAAAGGACAAAATAGACCAGATAAATTTAATTGATATTTATAGGACATTCCATCCGAAAGCAGCAGATTACACTTTCTCCTCAAGTGCACATGGAACAGTCTCCAGGATAGATCACATCTTGGGTCACAAATCAAGCCTCAGTAAATTTAAGAAAATTGAAATCATATCACGCATGTTTTCCGGCCACAACACTATGAGATTAGAAATAAATTGCATGTAAAAAAACATAAAAAACACAAACACATGGAGGGTAAACAATACGTTACTAAATAACCAAGAGATCACTGAAGAAATCAAACTATACTTAGAGATAAATGACAATAAAAACACGATGACCCAAAACCTATGGGATGCAGCAAAAGCAGTTCTAAGAGGGAAGTTTATAGCAATACAATTTTACCTGAAGAAACAAGAAACATCTCAAATAAACAATCTAACCTTACACCTAAAGGAACTAGAGAAAGAAGAACAAACAAAACCCAAAGTTAGTATAAGGAAATAAATCATAAAGATCAGAGCAGAAATAAATGAAATAGAAACAAAGAAAACAATAGCAAAGATCAATAAAACTAAAAGCTGGTTCTTTGAGAAGATAAACAAAACTGATAAACCCTTAGCAGACTCATCAAGAAAAAGAGGGAGATTCTACTGAAAAAGCTCTTTACCAACATCACCTACTTCTCTCCCACAACTCGGTTAGACTTCAGCTCAAATGTCACTTCCGCCAGGAGATCTTCCCTGTCTCCTGTCTTCCTCTCTTCACCAGCCTGCTGGGGCCATGGTAGGCCTATCTCAGGATCCCCAAGGACCTTGTAGGTTATGTTAAGGCATTTACTTTTCTTTCTAGAAAAGAATAGGGAGCCACCAAATTTTTGCCAGCCAGGAAAGATAAGATAAAATATGCTGGTAGGTCTAGGACTCAGAGAATTTTGAACAGCAACAAGCAGCTTACTTGGGACACAGATGACCCTTGGTCAACAAATAGTGGCCTCATCCTACTTCCCTAGGGTACCTCTAGTAATTCCCTATGGTACTGTTTTCCAGAATGGGGCATGACTATCACTGGGGGCTCTAGGAATAATTTTAGTGGCATATAACCAAATATTTTTCAAAGATTAACATATTTATTTCAATGGGGATTCAAAAATAAAACTTGCATTCTAAAAAAAAAAATAGGAAAAGAGGGAGAGGACTCAAATCAATAATATTAGGGATGAAAAACGAGAAGTTACAATAGACACCACAGAAATACAAAGCATCATAAGAGACTACTACAAGCAACTCTATGCCAATAAAATGGACAACCTGGAAGAAATGAGCAAACTCTTAGAAAGGTGTTACCTTCCAAGACTGAACCAGAAAGAAATAGAAAATGTGAACAGACCAATCACAAGTAATGACATTGAAACTGTGATTAAAAATCTTCCAACAAACAAAAGTCCAGGACCAGATGGCTTCACAGGTGAATTCTATCAAACATTTAGAGAAGAGCTAACACCCATCCTTCTCAAACTCTTCCAAAAAATTGCAGAGAACACACCCAAACTCAATCTATGAGGCCACCATCACCCTGATACCAAAACCAGACAAAGACACTACAAAAAAAGAAAATTACAGACCAATATCACTGATGAATATAGATGCAAAAATCCTCAACAAAATACTAGCAAACAGAATCCAACAACACATTAAAAGGATCATACACCATGATCAAGTGGGATTTATCCGAGGGATGCAAGGATTCTTCAATATATGCAAATCAATCAATGTGATACACCGTATGAACAAATAGAAGAATAAAAACCATATGAACATCTGAATAGATGCAGAAAAAGCTCTTGACAAAATTCAACACCGACTCAGGATAAAAACTCTCCAGAAAGTGGGCATAGAAGGAACCTACCTCAACATAATAAAGGCCATATACAACAAACGTACAGCAAACATCATTCTCAATGGTGAAAAACTGAAAGCATTTCCTCTAAGATCAGGAACAAGACAAGGATGTCCACTCTTGCCACTATTATTCAACATAGTTTCGGAAGTCCTACCCTCAGCAATCAGAGAAGAAAAAGAAATAATAGCAATACAAATTGGAAAAGAGAAGTCAAACTGTCACTGTTTGCAGATGACATGATACTACACATAAATAATCCTAACGATGCCACCAGAAAATTACTAGAGCTAATCAATGAGTTTGGTAAGGTTGCAGGATACAAAATTAATGCACAGAAATCTCTTGCATTCGTATACTACAACAATGAAAAATCAGAAAGAGAAATTAAGGAAACAATCTTATTCACCATTGCAATGAAAAGAATAAAATACCTAGGAAGAAACCTACCTAAGGAGGTAAAAGACTTGTACTGAGAAAACTATAAGACACTGATGAAAGAAATCAAAACTGACACAAACAGATGGAGAGACATACCATGTTCTTGGATTTGGATTCGAAGAATCAATATTGTGAAAATGACTATATTACCCAAAGCAATCTACAGATTCAATGCAAACCCTACCAAATTACCAATGGTATTTTTTACAGAACTAGAACAAAAAATCTTAACATTTTAAATCTTAAAATCTTAAATTTAAATCTTAAATTTTAAATCTTTAAGTCCAATCTTAAAATGGCATTGCACCCCAATGTTCATTGCAGCACTATTTACAATAGCCAGGTCATGGAAACAACCTAAATGCCCATTGACAGATGAATGGATAAAGAAGATGTGGTACATATACACAATGGAATATTGCTCAGCCAAGAAAAGGAATGAAATTGGGTCATTTGTAGAGATGTGGATGGACCTAGAGACTGTCATACAGAATGAAGTAAGTCAGAAAGAGAAAAACAAATATTGTATATTAACGCATATATGTGGAATCTAGAAAAATGGTATAGATGAACTGGTTTGCAAGGCAGAAACAGAGACTCAGATGGAGAGAACAAACCTATGGACACCAAGGGGGGAAAGCGGGGGTGAGGGTGGTGGGATGAATTGGGAGATTGGTATTGACATGTATACATTAATAAGAACCTGCTGTATATATATATAAAAAAAACAAATGCAAGTATTCTAGATATATAGTGTGACTATTATGCTTTATCTCCCATAAAATCTGCTCTTTACACACTTTATGACCTCTTTGGGGTGTTGGTTTTCATGAATAAAAATGTTACTTTAAAAAAACAAATTTCTTTGCTCTAATTAAGGAAAATGAAAGCCTTCTGTTACAATTTATATTGTTAAAATTTTGACATTTTCTAATGGCATAAAACAAGTTCTATTTTTAACAAAGTCCTATATTAGAAAAGTGCTTGCAATTTCCACCTTCTAGTGAAGTTTGAGTTTTTGTAATTATTTGATACCAAAAATTGTGGTGTAATAACTTTGGTTGTCTCTGGTTCCATTTTAAATACTAATTGACCTCTAGAATTATATGCACCCAGAATAACATGACCAGTGATTAAAATTTTATTTATTTGTTTACTTACTTAAAGGTGGAGATGGGAAATTTTAAAAATAATATTTATTTAGGCTGTGCTGGGTCTTAGTTGCGACATGCGCACTCTTAGTTACGGCATGCATGCAGGGTCTACTTCCCTGACCAGAGATCGAACCCAGCCCCCCTGCATTGGGAGTGTGGAGTCTTACCCACTGTACCACCAGGGAAATCCCAATTAAAATTTTAAAAAGTTAATAATTATTAAAACTTCATACATAATAGAAATCATCATTTCTGGGCAACAGAATCTTTAGGGTAAAACAGTCAATTAGGATTTACCTACATCAAAAATACTTGAAAGGACCCTTTAATCTGGACCTTTATGAATACTACAAAATTGTTGAGAATGACTGAAGAATATAACTGTACTTAAGAACAATAAATGATAAAGGACATAGAATTCTGGTCTCCATGTTCAATTATTTCTCATTAAGGAACTGATGATTACTCTAGACAATCTAGCTAAGGGTACTGTCTCTGCTATAAACCCCAATTTTTTTTCTTCCCTAGTTTACATAGCTTAAAAATATAAGTATATATATATGTATATATACACACATGTATTTATCTCTTATAGCATAAGATATATTTTCTTTTTGCATCAGGGCCTTTAATAAATTTTTTGAAATATGCAATTACAAATGCTCAGAATTCACCTCAAAGAAAGTCTTATTTTGGAAATTTTGCTTTTTCCAAAATAGTTCCTATTCAATTTTCTAAAAGGAATGGCTATTTTATGCTGCAACTCTAGGTCTTGTTCTATTCAAAGCATTCTGGGCCTATGTTCATTCTGTTAATGGTTATTGAACACCTATGATGAACAGGCATTGGGTTAGATACTATGGATGCAATAGTGAATTGGACATCATCCCAGCCCCAGGGGAACCTACATGCTAGGGGTGAGTACAAACAAACAAAAAGGAATTGCCATATAGTAGAGAGCTGGGATTGGGGTAAAAAGAGAATGCTATGGAAACAAATAAGAAGAGCATCTAGTCTGGTGTTCATGGGTCAAAAAGGACTTCCCAGGAGAAGAGGCTATGATATTGAACCCTGAAGAGTGAGTAAGACTCAGCAGATCAGGTAGAAGGGGAAGAGTGGAAAGACTCCTTCAGGAAGATGAGATAGCATGCAGGCTTTTAAACTAAGTTTTCTCTTCATAAATAATTTTTGTACACTGTGGTGATGAGAATGTTGTTTTTAACAACTCCTAGCAGGGAAGAGTCACTACTTGTTTTGTGTTAGTGCTAAAACTGATACCTTTGTATGGAGATGCATGAAGAATTTTTACTGTTCCCTCACCTCTCCAGCCCAGTAACAGCAGCTAGCTGGACTAATCACTTGCATACAATACAATGAATGCAAACGTACATGTATGAGCTTGCTTGTACCTACCTAACAGGTCTACTCATTAATAAGCTGCACAAAATAAAAGAACACTTGGAAGGAATATGTCTGCTAACAGTTACAATGTGTTTGGCTGCAAGTAGCAACAACAACAAAAATCCAACCTAAATTGGTTAAACAATTATGACATTTATTTTATATAACTGGTTAAGTCAGAAGTAAGGCAGGCTTCTTGTTATCAAATGGCTGGTGTGAAGTCATTGAGGATCCAGGTTTTTTTCTACCTCTGTGCTCTAGCATACACAGCATCAGCTTCATCTGATTCCTGTTTCTCTCCCTTGTGGTTACTGTCAGGGCTATATGATTTCCTGTTCACATCCAGCAGGAGAGAGTGAGATCCCCGCCCTCAAGTATGGAATCATATGGAATCAAGTTGTTCCCTTCAGTCTAATCTGTGTACCTTAGGACACATCCTACCTTAGACCAAAAGCAATTTTGAGAGTTACACAATTTTCTATTTACTCAGTGGAGAAGTACGCTTAGAGTGGGTGAGGAGTCAGGAGTTCCTCTCCTGAGTCATGGAGGGGAGACATGGATACCTAAAGAAAACCATCCTTCTGTTAGGAAGGATGAAGGGAGACTGGATGTGGGATGGACGAACAACAGTGTGTCCAAGCAAGTTGTTTGCTACTTCTTCATATTTGCTTAATTTAAATTCAGTCTCCTGACCAGAGAAAAAAATACTTCTATATGTTTGGGAAAAGGGCATGATTCTAATGGACTCTAACTCTTTGAACTATGCGTGGATTGGTAATTAGGCAGAGATGAAGTAAATGTTGAGTTGTGGAGACCACTATTTTATCTTTCCTTTCCTTCGCTTCCTGAATTGTACTTTTGAATTTCTACATTGGTTTTTGTGGTCCACATTTACTATAGAGTAGAAAGAAATTGCAGACATTTATTTTGCTGTAAAAGTATTTTTAGATGTTTTGTGGGCTGTGTATCAATTACTGTATAACATAGAGTTAGGAAGGAATGTGCAAAATATATTTAGCAACCTTTTATAATATTTTAAGAGCATTTGATTCTGACACATGCTATATAATTTATAGAGATGCAGGTTACATCATTATAAGGTTACATATTGGGAAATCTACAAAAAAATCCTTAACAAAAATACCTTCTTGAAACACAGACTGAGGAATGTTCCCTCAAAGGAAAAATATGTGGTGATTGCTCAGGTTTTTCTTTTTTTCCCCTTCTTTATTTTTTATTTATTTATTTTTGTACTTCCTATGCAAATATAGTTTTGTGGCTTCTCATCATGACAAGTAGATGACTGAAACACAAGGAGCTTTTGTCTATTGAATGATTGACCCTTATTTTTTTATTCAGGACTATTCTTTCACTTTGGCTACACAGGGTGGAGTGATATGCTTGCTAGAGGTTGGGCGAAGATAAACATAGTCTCCTATGGAAGTGGCAGAGTGCAATTGCATAAGAAAATGCCAAAGGTTTTTTTTTGTTTTGTTTTGTTTTGGCTGTGTTGAGTCTTTGTTGCTGTGCGTGGGCTTTCTCTAGTTGCGGCGAGTGGGGGCTACTCATCCTTGTGGTATGTGGGCTTCTCATTGTGGTGGCTTCTCTTGTTGTGAAGCATGGGCTCTAGGAGTGCGGGCTTCAGTAGTTGCAGCATGCGGGCTCAGTAGTTGCAGCCCGCAGGCTCAGTATTGCAGCATGCGGGCCCTAGAGCGCCTGGGCTTCAGTAGTTGTGGCGCCCAGGCTCTAGACTGCAGGCTCAGTAGTTGTGGTGCACAGGCTTTGATGCTCTGCAGCATGTGGGATCTTCCTGGACCAGGGATCAAACCCGTGTTCCCTGCCCTGGCAGGAAGATTCTTAACCACTGCACCACTGGGGAAGTCCCACAAAAGGGATTTTTTTGCAAGTTTGTTCAGGGTAAACTTTGATGGACAGAAGGGAGAATAAAATTAATAGGTTGAAAGTAAAAAAATAATGATTTCTATCTAATATTTGAATAGTGATATATTTTTCAGAGTGTTTTTGTACACGTTATCTCACATAATGGAGTAATCCTGGGTTAAGAGAAGGGTGGTAATGTTATAAGCATCTGGCCAATTAGGTAATCAATATATATGAAGGTTAAATGAATTTGTCAACAATCTCAGATTTAAGAATGAGGTTCATGAACTTATTGTTTCTTTTCTGTGTGTGTGTGTGTGTACATTTTCTAGTAAATATTTTATTCCTCCCTCTTTTTTTTTTCAAGAAAGAAAACAAAACAAAATACAAGGAAAACAAAAGAAAAAAAAAGAGTTGAACAAAAAATCTGCTATGTTTTTTTTTAAATTGCTTCTAATATTCTCCAATTATCTTTTTTTAAAATTAATTAATTAATTAATTTGTGGCTGTGTTGGGCCTTCGTTGCTGTGCATGGGCTTTCTCTAGTTGTGGCGAGTGGGGACTACTCTTTGTTGTGGTGCATGGGCTTCTCATTGCAGTGGCTTTTCTTGTTGCAGAGCACAGGCTCTAGCGTGCGGGCTTCAGTAATTGTGGTGCATGGGCTCTAGAGTGCAGGCTCAGTAGTTGTGGTGCACGGGCTTAGTTGTTCAGTGACGTGTGGGATCTTCCCAGACCAGGGCTTGAACCTGTGTCCCCTGCATTGGCAGGTGGATTCTTAGCCACTGCGCAACCAGGGAAGTCCCATCCCTGCTATGTTAAATATACATAATAATTTTTAAAGGCTAAATTTTTGCTAGATTATGAGCTCTTACACGGTATCGTCAATTTCTAGAAATTGAGTGACTTCAAATACTTATAAAAATACCCTTAAAATACAATATTTTCATTTTTACTCTTCATTTTTCTATCAGGCAGGGGTCTCACATATCCAGTTTAATCTCTTTCAAGTGTTTTTCTTATGCTTATGCTCTTATCCTCTTCCTTCCCGCTCTCCCAAACCTAAACTCACCCCTCTTATGAGGGTGTTTGTGGCTGAAATTACTTGTGAAGCCTCCACTCAAGGCCTGGAGACCGTTAATGGGCCCTCTCGTATTATTTAGAGACATCGATTTAGGAAAATACATTCAGGGGAAGGATTATTGCCAGAAGTCTTTGAAATCATATATGTCACATGGTGGTTTACCCATTCCTGGTAATGCTCCCAGATACAGTCTTAAGAATTTGATGGTTGACACATAGTTGCCTCTCAATAAACAGCTATAGATAACTATTGAGTTTGCTTCTGGGGTGACTGGGTTGCATGATTCCGTGCTTTCTGAATACAAAATAAGTCTTTGAGTAAGGTATGTTTTTTGACAGCTGCTGATAACATGTGAAATATAATTTAATTCGTCTTCAACTAAAGCAGCAGAAAATAAAGAAAGCAAACAGGCTACATCACTACTCCTGCTTATTTGATGAATATCAATAAATATGGATGAAACACCTGAAGGAGCACACGAATGCCTAGTTAGCAAATTTGCCAAGTATGCAGACAATGGGTGTACTGCATGATTATGTTTGTTGAAAATAAAAAAGAAAGATACATAAAGAGAGCTAGTGAGAATGAAGATTCAGTGACAGCATCGCATAATGCTCATAAAGTATCTTTCATCTTGGGTAGTTGAAAGCATTTTAAAAGTGTCCTTATGACACCCTTCTGGTGCTAGTAGATGGTAAAGAAATATCGTCTCCATTTAAATTAAAACGGATGCTGAAATGGGAGTTGAAAAGTGAAGTGAACTGCTCAATGTCTCGGTCTCAGAAATGGAGGCTGTGTCTTTCTGTGGCAAGTGTATTGTGTCATTTGCCCCCAAGCAATCTTTTTCTAGCTCTGTATAAATTATCTACCTGGCAAAAAGAAGACTGAAGCTGGGAGCAAAAATATACTTCTGTGGGTGTAATTGTATTCGTGGCCAAATAGAATTTGGACTTCTTCCATTAGCAGGAATGTCTGGTGGTAGTACTAACTTTAAAACCCTGAGTTGTCAACAAACAGAAGGAGCCTAGCTGAACAGGATTAGAGAGGAAGAAATGGAGAGATGGGATAAATACACAGGCACATCTGAGGATTTAACCTCAAACTTCCTTGAGGAAGATGAATTTATGGGAGAGATCCTTTCCTTAGGGCTGGGCTCATTTCTTTCTCCTCCCTTTCCCAACTACTTTTCTTGTCCCCTTTTGCTTCTTGGTCTCCCTGAAGTACCAGAAGTCAGAACTGGGAACAACCAGCATCCAGGGCAGGTTTATTCCTAGTAAGGAGTAGAAATACTGACGATATTCCTTCCTCCTGCTGAGGAGACTGAACATTTCCCTGAAGCGCCACACTGGGTCATACTTCCATCTCATTATTTACTTCTCTCACACCTTGCTCACACCAGCTCCAACCACACTGGTCCTTGGTTTTTGCTCAAATAAGCCAGGCATGTTCCAGCCTCAGTCTTTGCACTTTCTGTTTCCTCTACCTGGAATGTTCTTTTTACTCAAATATTTTCATGGTATGTCTTTTCTGGACACTCAATCTAGATTTAGAGTGATAAGTATCCTGTTTTGCCTGGGACTGAAGATTTCTAGGATGTAGGACTTTAGTTTTAAAACCTGATCAGTCCCAGGCAAACTAAGATGCCTTTGTCACCCTATTTAAACTACAGCTCCTTCTAACTGGCTTCCCTCCTTTACTGTTTCTCTTAGCATTTATCACCATCTATTATACTATACATTTTACCTACTTGTTTTTTATCGTTTGCTTTTCTTCCTCCCCCTGTGCTATCTCCATGAAGGCAAAGATTTTTTCAATTTGCTGTTTTTTTCACTGTTGCATCCCTTGTGTCCAGAATGGCTCAAAGTAGGTACTTAGTAACTGTTTTTGAATGAATAAATAAATTAATGAGAATTTTAGGAAGTGTTAATCATATATGAAGAAATCATATGTGTTGGGGATATATTTCCTGAAGTAAATTATTGAACCCATAAAGTTCTTTTTTTTTTTAATATGGCAACTTTATTTTTAGCTTTTTGAGGAACCTTCATACTGTTCTTCATAGTGGCTGCACCAATTTACATTCCCATGTGGTGCCATTTCTACTCTCATCTCACGTGATGAGTCAATCTTTCCTGGTTGAAGAAATTCCCGAGGGAGGAGATTTATGACAACTGAGTTACTTTTGGAGGATTTGCCTTTAGGCAGGTAAGGGGAGTTCAGAGAAAGCCTGTCCCTGAATTTTCTGTTTTTTAAGTACCTACAGCTCAAAATAATCAATATACCATACCAGCATAGTTTGGGGTGGGGTGTCCTGTCCCGAGCTCCTACGATCATATTTTGGGGTGGTGTATTCTGCTACCTTTCAAGTGCTACCACATTAGTATATATTGCTGTCTTTTCTGACTGGAATCTATAAAGTTCTGGTCAAAGGTAATTTGACTCTCAAAACAAATGCATTATTTCCTAAAGAATGGTACATTTCTTGAGAAATTTAAACTTTGTTGTTCATAATTTAAAATCAAAGAGTTATTTAGTTTTTAAAATAAATTTTTGTAAAAATAGACTATTAATAGAATGTAGTATACTTAAATATCGTGTTGGTGGATCATTTGTGTGGGTTTAGGTCAACTGGTTTTAATCTATTGGAATGTGCTTGTAATGGAAGTTCAGCTAGTTTTTTTTTTTTTTAATGTTGAGCCTTCTTTTAATTTATTTATTTTTATTTTTGGCTGTGTTGGGTCTTCTTTTCTGTGCAAGGGCTTTCTCTAGTTGTGGCAAGCAGGGGCCACTCTTCATCGCAGGGCGCGGGCCTCTCACTGTCGTGGCCTCTCTTGTTGCAGAGCACAGGCTCCAGACGCGCAGGCTCAGTAGTTGTGGCTCACGGGCCTAGTTGCTCCGTGGCATGTGGGATCTTCCCAGACCAGGGCTCGAACCCATGTCCCCTGCATTAGCAGGCAGATTCTCAACCACTGAGCCACCAGGGAAGCCCTGGAAGTTCAGCTAGTTTTAACCCATGTAAGCTTCTCATTTGCCTAGGTGAAAACTTAGGCATATGTTTGATTAACATACATGACAGTCCTTCTCTTAATACCCAGTTATTGTTGACTGGATGGATGAATTCAAAAGGCAAAGGCAAATATACAGAAAACTAAATGAATTTGTAACCTCTCTACTGAACAAGAAGTCAGAAGTCATGAGCTGCCATATACTTAGGATGGCATTCTTGGGTATCTGACTACTGATCTTAGACCTAACGTGGAAAGCCTGGCTAAGTTGTCTCATTGCTCTATTATTTGAAAGCATTTGGATTGTCTCTCACATGTCCATCTTGGTAAAGTGCTATGGGGAGAACATCGAATCTGGGTGCAGAAATCCTGGGTCCTCATCCCCTTTTCACTTAACTTTTCATGTGGCCTTTCATGATCACTTACTGTCTTGGAACTTGAACCTCATAATCTGTGAAATGAGGATGATAAAGTTCTACCTACCTTACCGGGTTGGTGTAAGCTCAAAATAGGAATGGAGATGCTTTGAAAATTATTAGGTGCTGTGTAACAATGTAAGGTGAGGTAAGATGAGAGGTGAGATGATCACCTGGGTGCATGTGTTGCAGGTGATTGCGCAGCCACTGCTGGATGGTTCTGAGCTTGGCTCTTGGTTCATACTTATCTTCCACCTCACGGGTGAAGGTTCTCCCTTTCACCAATGATATCCAGATAGTACCAGGAATGGAGCCTGCACTTTCCCCTTAGATCTAGAGAGTCACTTAAGTGACTCTCATCACTTCATTAACGAAGTCTCATGACTTCATTGGAGAGCTACTCTAGTGGTTTCTTACAAGGTTTAATCAAGTCAGTTATAGAAGCAGGTCACCCACTGGAAGCAGGGTTTCTTTCCTTTAAAATAGGCATCAGTCCTCCATTTTCAAACTAGATTCTATCTTGGTAAATTGGTGGATAGCCACAAAGAAGCCAAATGACATAGTGGTTAAAATGTACTCTGGAGCTAAGCTGTTTATGATCAAATCCCACCTCTGCTATTTCTGAGATATTTGGCATTGAATAAATGACTTTTTCCATATGTGTCTTGGTCTCCTCTACCTCATAATATGTATGAGAATTAAGAGTTAATAACATAAAGTGCTGAGAAGAGCTCCTGGTGTGTAGGGAGTGCCATGTAATTGTTATTATGTTATTATAATTATGTTACTCTAACTGACCCCTCACTTAAATGGGGTGACTTACGCCTCACTCCCGGCCTGGTTTCTATTATTCTTTTTGTAAGGATCCACCAAGAGCACATTGATTACGCTTCACTTCACTTCCATGAGCTTTACGACACAATGCAAATTAAGTATTATCTCTAGGGATTGGTACCCTCTAGCCAGTCTCTTCTCTCCCATCAGAAAAATCCACCATGGACTTCAGGTATATTTTTGGATTATTTAGGAGTGATAACATGCAGTACAGGCCAATCATGCTCTTACCAATTATTGCGCCATCTAAGGGAGATTGCTTTGCTTAAAGCAGCACCCTGTTGAGGGTAAAGCCATATGTATTTTCTTACCCATATCTTGCTATGATGACATCATCTATTCCGTCTTATGTCACTGTGGTTGACTCAAGGAAGGACAATAAACTCAGTGCAGTTGGTCTTTAAGCTGTCTACTGAATGGCCTGGTCATTTTGCAAGGTGATTTTGCAAGTAAGTTCTGTCAAAGTATGGATGTTTATTTAGGCCAACTTAGATGTTCTGTTTGGGTACATCTTTTTTTTTTTTTTTTTTTTTTTTTTTGTGGAACGTGGGCCTCTCACTGTTGGGGCCTCTCCCGTTGCGGAGTACAGGCTCCGGACGCTGTTTTTTTTTTGTGTATTTTTTTTTTTTTTTTTTTTTTTTTTTTTGTGGAACGTGGGCCTCTCACTGTTGGGGCCTCTCCCGTTGCGGAGTACAGGCTCCGGACGCGCAGGCCCAGCGGCCATGGCTCACGGGTCCAGCCGCTCCGCAGCATGTGGGATCTTCCCAGACCGGGGCATGAACCAGTGTCCCCTGCATCGGCAGGCGGACTCTCAACCACTACGCCACCAGGGAAGCCCTGGGTACATCTTACTGAAGATATATGGAGAAAGCAATGGTTACTTTATTAGCAGCAGTAGGGCTGAGTGAGCTGAAGTGATGAGTAAGCAGTCTTTACTTAGAGACTAAGCTATGAGCAAGCAGAAATCATTCATAAGCAGAAGGCAAAAGACATACTACAGCACAGAGTGAGATAGTTGGCTTGGTGGTGGCTAGAGCAGAAGCACAGGAGCTGGTAACAGAGGGAGATCGACAAAGTCCTTCTGTTGAGGGGGTGATAGGCTAATTAGCTCCCATACCTGCTTTGAGTCCTTCAATTTTTATTTCTTAACATCTTTATTGGAGTATAATTGCTTTACAATGGAGTGTTAGTTTCTGCTTTATAACAAAGTGAATCAGCTATATATATACATATATCCCCATACCTCCTCCCTCTTGCGTCTCCCTTCCTCCCACCCTCCCTATCCCACCCCTCTAGGTGGTCACAAAGCACTGAGCTGATCTCCCTGTGCTATGTGGCTGCTTCCCACTAGCTAACTATTTTACATGTGGTAGTATATATAAGTCCATGCCACTCTCTCACTTCGTCCCAGCGTACCCTTCTCCCTTCCCGTGTCCTCAAGTCCATTCTCTACATCTGCATCTTTATTCCTGTCCTGCCCTTAGGTTCTTCAGAACTTTTTTTTTTTTTAGATTCCATATATATGTGTTAGCATAAGGTATTTGTTTTTCTCTTTCTGACTTACTTCACTCTGTATGACGGACTCTAGGTCCATCCACCTCACTACAAATAACTCAATTTTGTTTCTTTTTATGGCTGAGTAATATTCCATTGTATATATGTGCCACATATTCTTTACCCATTCATCTGTGGATGGACACTTAGGTTGCTTCCATGTCCTGGCTATTGTAAATAGAGCTGTAATGAACATTGTGGTACATGAAGTCCTTCAATTTTTGATCTGTTCCAAATTCCAGAAGCCCACCTCATGGCTGTTTCTGGGTTTTCTTGAGATTATGTCAGTGTGCATGCTCACAAAATATCCTTATTATTTGAGGTAATTTGAATGAGGGTCTGTTCTTTTTCAGCCAAAGAACTTAAGGATCATTTCAGATGCTATTGTGTTTCCTTTACTTATAGAAGGAAAAATAATGAAATTTAAGATCCTGATGGCAGGAAATATATGGCATTTATCACTTTAAGTCCAAATTTAAATCAATTATATAATTATACTAACTTTACTCAAGAAATGTTTTTGAATAAATAAGTGAAAATGAACATTGTTAATTATTCCCTTTTTATTTATTGAGGGATATTCTCATACAATAAAACACACATATTTTAAGTGTTCAGTTTGATGAGTTTGATATTTGGGTTCACGTGTATAAGCACCACCACAATCAAGATAAAAAACATTTCCATAATCTCCAAAAGTTTCCTATGTCCCTTTTCAGTCACTCTCCCAACGCTTAAGAGGGGATCACTTTCTGATATCTGTCACCACATATCACCTATTCTTGGATTTCAGATAAGAGAAATCATACAACAGATATTCTTATGTATTCTGTTTCATTTGTTCAATGTAATGTTTTTGAGATTTATCCATGCTGTGTGTTTCAGAAATCATTCTTTTTTATTGCTATATTAGTATTCCATTGTATGAATACAGCATAATTTATTTATTTTTTCTCCTGTTGATGGATATTGGATTGTTTCCAATTTGGGGGCTGTGAGGATTCCTGTATAAGTCTTTTTGTGGACATATGTTTTACTTTCTCTTGAGTAAATAGCTGGAGTGAAATCACTGGATGACAGTGTAGATGTATGTTTACCTTCACAAGCAACTATCAACCCGTTTCTCAAGGTGGTTATACCATCTATACCTCTATGGGCAGAGAATAAGCATTCCAGTTGTTCTACATCTTTGCTACATTTTGCATTGCCATTTTTAAAAAATTGAGGTAAAACTGATACGTAACATTATATGTTTCAGGTGTACAACATTATATTTGATATCTGTATACACTACAAAGTGATCACCACCAAAGGTCTAGTTACCATCCGTCACCATATAAATGACCCCTTCACCCATTTTGTCCACCCCCAACCCCTTTCCCCTCTGGTAACCACCAGTCTGTTCTCTGTATCTATGGGTTTGTTTTCATTTCTTTTGTTTGTTTGTTTTGTCTTTTTTTAGATTCCACATATGAGTGAAATCATATGTTATTTGTCTTTCTCTAACTCATTTTACTTAATACCCTCAGGTGTACCTATTTTGTCCCAAATGGCAAGATTTCATTCTTTTTCCCTAAAAATTCACAGTGTTGTGCACTTAAAAAAATCTTTTTTAGTGACCCTTTGCATACCTTCTTCTGTGAAGTGTTGAAATCTTTTGCACATTTTTTATTAGGTTATTTTTCTTTTTATTGTTAATGTACAAGAGTTTTTATATACCCCAAGTCCTTTTCAGATATATGTACTGTAACTATATTTTTCCTAGTCATTGGTTTTCTTGTTCATTTTCTTAATGATTTTTTTGAAAACCATTTGAGCAGAAATTTAAAATTTTAAGATTGTGAATGTTTCTCAAAAACATTTTTGGACAGTTTATTATATGAATCAGAGTAATCACTTTTAGGCATCTCTGAGTAAAATATTTCAGGGAAATCAGCTTTCCTGAAAATACCTTTTTAAAAAAAAATTTGGAAAGTCAGAGTTTAGTTTGGAATTAAGAACACAAATTTGTCTATGTGATGTCTATATTCTCTAATAATTGTGACACTAACTCATCAGTGGTGTTTGGTACATTCTGGTGGTTGTTAAAAGAGTTCTCTTTTTTTAGTCATGGGACCATATTCAAGGAAGCAAGATTGCATGCCATACATAGAACACAAATGAAAGATGTCATTTTAGCAAACAGAGCAGGTATGGTTTTTAATTTGAAGAGGATTTATTTTTTAATATTAGTTTGATTTTAAAATGAAATAAAATTACAGTAAGTCCCCTACATATGAACCTTCAAGTTGCAAACTTTCAAAGATGTGAATGTGCATTTGCATGTTAGTTCACTTGTCTGGCATACATCATCACGTGCGTGTATGCTCTACAAGTGGTTGTGCTTTTGTGTACTTTATTGTACAGTACTGTACAGAGTACAGTATCTTTATTTCAAGCCCAGGATGTCGGAAGCAAGTTTAAAAGCAGCGGTGATGTAGCTGGTACTGTATAGCCAATTGTGTTAGTTGGGTACCTAGGCTAACTTTGTTGGACGTACGAATGTGCTCTTGGAATGGAACTCGTTCCTATGTAAGGGACTTGCTGTAATCACATTTTCTATTTACAATGTGGAGCACATCAAATCATTGCCATCTGAAGTAAATCATTTACTTTCTCACTTAAATAACTATCTTCCAGATTTGAATTTTTACCCATTGGTTTCTAAAGTACCAGAGTGATATTTGTTCTTAATATATATGTGCAAAGCAAAATTTCCCTGATCCATTCATTGGCTCATATGTAGTCACATTAGCATTACTGCTCAAATTATTGTGGCTTTGGGCATATGTCCTAAGAAACTGAAGAAAGTAGAGTCCTATATTTAGGACACCTTAAAAATCAGCTTTTCTGAAGATGCCTAATTTTTTTGAAAAAGATTGACAGGTATAGATCACATGCCAGTCAAGAGCATGGCATTTGGAGCAGAATGGGTTTGAATTTTAGCTCTACTATTCACTGGCTGTGTAATCTTTGGCAAATTACTCATACTTTCTGTGCCTCAGTTTTCTTACCTGTAAAATAGGGAAAAGAGCAGTAACCATCTCACAGTGTTGTGAGAGAGAAATGTAAAGCACTGAGAACAGTGCCTGGCACATAGGAGGCACTCTGTGTTAGCTGTTATTATTATTATTCTCCCCCACAGGAAGTTGTGAGGGTTCTTGAGTGTGCCTACTAGCTTCATAAATAACACATCACGTGTTATTTTGGCTGTTTCGACACTGCAGATATACTCTGATTTTTCGCTTCCCTCTGCTCAGCATGCTTTCTCTAGTCTCAGATGGCTGACCATCCTTCGACTGGAAAAGCTCTTCTATACCTTCTGTTTGATGCTATACGTGAACACAGATGCTTCTGAGTGTTCCACAATCTTCCAGAGACATGGCTATTAGTTTTATCAAAATTTACTAAATCTTTCTGGATAACACAAGGTAAGAACAACAGAGATAATAACTTGAAATTTGTACTAGAGGAATCCTGGGTTCCAGTAAAAACAACAAAAAGCCACAACAAAACGTACAACTCCCCACACCCTACTCCACCAACTCTAAATAAAATATAAGTTGAGGAAAGAACATATGAAACCAGAATAGCTTGGGATGCCAAAGGGTGCTGCAGGATGGCAGGTGCTGCAGGATGGCAGGTGCTGTGGGGAGGAACTTGGAGTAAGATTTTTCTAGCAGGAGCAGAACACACACACAAAATCAGCAAATATTCACCCTCCAAAAGAGGGAGGGTCCTATCTGAGTGAGAACTGCTGAGGGCAGGACTGAGAACAAGTAGGTCAAGGCATTAGGGCTTGGGGAAGCAGTGAGAACGATTGTGGAAAGATGCAGTGGAAGATAGCAAAGAAAATACCTGTCACAGTAACAACAGAAGGCAGATTCCTTGATCTAAGAAACTGGGAAAGCACCCTTACCTCTCTTCTCACATCCAACAGGTTCTCTTGATAATAGGTAAGCCAAGAAAAAGAAATTCATTCAATTATGAATAAAAATAGTAAAAGTGCTACATCCACATACATAAGGAATTACAAGTGAGCTTGGCAATGGAAGAAAACTCACTAGAAAACAGCACCACAATCAGAAGAAAATTGCAAACGATGTTCTTAGAAAGGAAAATGTGTGTATATGTATAATATATATAATATGTATAATATATATAATATATATATTATATATTATATTTAAAAATCATGAAATAGAAATAAAGGAACTCAGAGAAAAGATGGCCAGACAATAGGAATCAAATGACAATAGGAATGAAATGAAAATGGGAATTGATAGCTTTCAGGAAAGAAATTGAAGTTTCAGATAAAAAGTGTAGAACAAGTAAGAACTTGAAGATGCACTTTTTCCCATCAGGAAGCAGTGGCAGAAGGACTAGCAGTAAGCAATACATAGATATAAATATAGCACCAAGAATTTTAAAAAACGTACAAAAGGATAGGGGTGAAATAATAGTATATAAATGTTATATGCCTTAACAATGCAAGAATTGAGCACCTCAGAAAAAGTTGGGAGAAGGAGGAGGTCAGATGGTAGAAAGTAATGTAAGTTCAATGCTTCCTTAGTAATAACCAGAAGTAAAGTAATATCACTTTAAGGTGACAAATCAAGTGGTAGATTCCCAAAATAAGTACTCTGAAAAATAATTATTGACTAAAATTGGATGATGGAGGAAAAGGAAGATGGGTTTAGAAAAAAAGAAAAATTGGTCAAAGTGTTATCCCTTAAAAACATAAAAGTTAGGTGTTTCCTATGCTATTTACGCTGTTCCAGTTTAATAAAGAAAACATAAGAATATGTCCAAATTCATTTATGAAGGGAGTATAATACTGTTACCAAAACAACTAAAGTTTCACAAGACAAAAAAACCCTACAAATCAGTATCACTTCTAAATATTGATGCAATTACTATATTAAATAAAATATAAGCAAACAGTATTCATCAGTATAGTAAAAAATAATACTTCATAGCCAAGTGGGGTTTATCCCATAAAAGTAAGGATGGTTTGATATTAGTAATGTTAGGAGATTTAGGGGAAAAAAATCATATGATTATGTCTATAGATGCTGAAAAGGCATTTGACAAAATTCAGTCTCCATTTCTGATTTAATAAAAAAACAATAAAATGGCGATTGGTAGATTAACTATATATATCTATCTAAATGGAGAAATACATATACACACATATGTGCATATTTGTGTGTCATCATCCTCCAAACAACATCTTACATAATAAAGGAAGCATCAGAGGCATTCTCAGTGAAGTCAGGAATGAGACAGTGACACGTGTTTTTGGCACTAGTATTTAAAATAGTATTGGCAGTGTTAGCTAGCACAATTAAATAAGAGAAAAAATTAAAATGATAAGAATAGGAAAGGAAAAGACAATCTATGAATGGATAACTGGGAAATTCCAAGAAAATCTGTTAAAAAGTAATTACAAACAAAGTCAGAAGGGTAACAGGATATGAAATTAAAATATACAAAAAATAGCTTTAATAGACACAAAAATTAGTTAGAAAATATAGCGGAAAACAAGACCCCATTTACAATAGCAACATAAAGATAAAATAGGTACCTAGAGAAAAGTTAACAAGAAATATGCAAATCTTATAAGTTGTTCTATATATTTAAAGCAAACCCAAGTTGTTCTCAAGTTTTTAGAGAAAAATAAACAAGAAAGAAGCATCCAAAAAAACCCAGCACTTCTTATTTCAGGAAAAAAAAAAACTGTTGGCATTTTTTCTTGGACTTATATTAAATCTATAAGCTAATTTAGGGAGAGTCTTACAAATCTTAGAAATTGAGAAGAAAAAGACCAGAACTCAATAGAAAAGTGAGCAAAGGGCATAAACATACACAACACAGAAAAAAGTACGTGTGATCCCTAGACACATGAGAAGATAGTCAACCAAGCTCATAACAAGTGGAGTTAGGTTAAAATGACACCAAGGTGTATTTCTCATCTCTCAGATTATCATCACCCAAAAGTTTGGTAATATACTCTTGTTGGTAAGTTTGTGGAAATAGGCACTTTCTTACATTTCTGGGGGAAGAGGGTGTAAAATGTACAACTCCTCTGGAAGGAATTTTGCAATATTTAACAAAATAACAGGTTGACTTTTCCATTTTTACCCAGCAATAGGAATCTTACGTATAAATCTGTATGAAATTTTAGAATCTTTCTGTAGCCACTGCATCATAGTATCAGCACATTCAGTGATGAGATCTTTTACCAAAAAAAGGAATCCAAGGACCCTTGTGCATTATATGGCACAAAAGTCATTAAATATTGTAAATCCTGCACGTTTCATTGCAACATGTTAGTTTTCTGAGCCCACACGCAGGTATTACCGTCATACACTTTTCACTTACATGAAATACAGTCTCATCACTGCTAGGCAACCTGCAAAGTCGTATATATTATCCATGTGAATCTGAACATGGTAGCAACAATTGTTGTTGCAACATATTTCTCTCTGTCAGGGCCTGGAGCATGTGCTAGCATTTAGATTTCATCTTGAGCTGCTGATGGAGAAGAAGTCGGATGCCAAGAATGCCAGATGAAACTTTTCTTCTCTATTTGTTTGTCCCAGAGGCAGAGGATGTTTTGAACTAGTGATGATTTGTAATATCTTAAATGGAGTGATCTTTGTACTTTAGTGCAGAACCAAATTTAGATAACTTTAACACACAAAAAAAATGAGAAATAGATGGGTAACTCGACAATCTTAGCCGTAATTCATGCACAAGTACAACCTAGCTCCTGAGTGTAGGTGAAGCTGTCAGTGCCCTGCCTGTATTCCCTTGGTTCTTGCCAGTCCCTTGTGCTTTCTAGTCTGGCTTTTGGTCTCCTTCCATGAGTGAAGTTCAGCTTATTCCAGGAGCACCATCTAGTATACTTGATGCTCCAAGGTCCTATACTCTGAACTATAAGGCCCAACGTGAGTTGAGAAATTTTTACCATCCCAGTCTCACACGTGTAGTCTCAGTCTTGTCCCTGGATCATCTCACTTCCACTTCGTTTTAGAAAACCCTCAGCCTTAGAACATTCCTGGTGTGTCTTTGCTCCAGTCACATCAGAACATAATAGCCAAACATCAGATTATTTTCAAAATCTGGGTTTTTTAACCTTAAATTAGACCATGAGAGGGTTACCTACAATCCATTGTAGAAGGCTTTTCAAACCTGACTGTGCTTCAGAAGCATACATGGAGCTTTCTAAAATATACATGTGCAGGCTCCATCCCCAGAGATTCTGACTCGAGTTCACTTTTCTATCCTTGAAACTAGTATAATATCAGATATCTTTGCAGTAGCTCTAAATCTTAGTTCTAGCTATTCTGTGAGCAATAATTAGATTTATCACACATCCTCACCCACAAGGAAAGCAACAGTTTGGAAGTATGCTGCAATGAAAACAGATATGAAAAAGGAATTTTTCTTTAAAGGAAAGAGTCTGCGGAAGTTGAACTCAGCCTTTTCCATGATCTCAATGAACAATTTAGCTCTTAGGAGTCACAGCTTCCCAAACATCACTATTTTATATCTATATAACAAAAGGACTCATTGTGGTATTTTTCTAAGGACAAAGGAAAAAGTGGTATATGTTTTCACATCTTGGAGGACATAAAGTTGCTCACAGTATTGAAAAGGTAGTTTTTCCGGCTTCAAGGGTCCAAAGAGCTTAGAGCCAGTGTGGCTCAATATACCCATGCATCTCTCCTCTTCCTAGCCATCCCTGGACCAACACAATATCATGCTAAGAAGATGTTGGGGGAGAGTTAAGTCAACAAGAATCACCCTTCTCTGTTACACAGTTAACATCCTACACACTTTATCCAAAGTGGCACAAAACATAAATAGGAATAAAAATTTTTAATGCTTATAATTTTTAATAAGGGGGAGGAAGAGCAAATAATATTGCCTTTCAAATTTGTAGTTGCAGAACAGTGCAAGTTAAAAAAAAGTCAAGTGATTTTCTTAATGTCAAGGGAAAAGATCCAAGAAAAGAATCCACATTAATGAGAAATCTTATAGAATAAACTACTTTTCAAAAATTGAGAATATTCTTTAAAACTTTTAGATTGCCCTATAACCTGAAATTTTAATGACCAGAATTGCTTTGTGAAATCAAGTTCATCTTCACCTACACAATGTATAGCATTTTAGATCAGTTAATCTCTACATAGTCTACTTGTATTATAATTAATGTTTTCTTATAAGGTTACGTCAACTCAGTTAGTTTTTTCTAGAAATCTATTCATCTCAAGTTTATTTTGTTCCCTTGGGGAAAAAAGTGTTTTGCATTAGACTCATCTGTTATAAAAGGAATATTTTTAAAATAATTGAAGAAATAATTTATATCATTCTTACAACTTTAATTAGGCCTTCCAAAATGTTGCATGTAGCCAGACCACGGTCTCTCAACTGGCTTATGTTTCTGTGTTAGTCCACAGACAGGATTTTGAGGGGTTTATCTTTCCCTACTAAAAATCAAAAATCTTTTAGAATAAGTTAATCAAGTATATCCAAGAACTTGTGTGAAAGATTTGGGTGGTATGTCTCAAGTCATTAGTGTACCTCTTTCCCACTGCTTCTGTGCTCCTCTCCTTGGTGAATTTGCTTTCCCACCACAAGTCACTTAAGGAAAGCATTTATACCCTGACAAAGAGAGCTTCAAGGTCAATTTGTTAGTAGACAAAATTCTCACTCCTCCCTCCCTGTCTCTCCTTCTCTCTACCTATTTTTTATTCATTAGTTCATTCACTTGCTCATCCTAGATGCTATCATAACCAAGGAGGAGTATCTTGTTCCTAGACTCTTCCTCTATTTGCCAAGAAGGTAACAAATGTTGACAGAAGAGAAGCCACTTAAAACAAACACTCATGCAACTTTGGGTACTATTAATAAGATAATAGTTTAAAAGAATACTTTTATCCAGACTATTTTATGTTATTACTACATTGGAGATAAAACTGGATAGAACTCACCTATCCAGATTCAACTGGAACTGAGTAATCATACCATATTTCTACTTTTTTCCCTTGACCACTCTTAGTAATTTCACTAGTGTTTTAAAAATTTCACACTCCATAACAGTTGAATTCCAAATTCTAAGGTCATCTGTGGTGGACAAGAAAAATTTTTTGATGAGAAAATAAACTTGTACATGGTATATAGAAATGTGAAATGTAATCTCTGGGTGGCAGCATGTATTCACCAGCAAAAAGTCCTTCTTAAGTAATGCCATTTCCTTTTTTTTTTTTTTTTTTTGATTGTGAAATTGATGCGTCAGCAATATTCCATGGTACAGAGTGGCTTGGTCATTTGACAGCCCCGCTTCATGTACGTTTTGAACAGGTTATAAAATGTAGAATTGGTGATAATGTTATTAACTGGAATTGTGTATGACTGTGAACTAAATGCAAAAAAAAATATGGTTAATTAATGCACTGATGTCAATTTTTAAGACTTTCTTTAGTGAAGTTTCACAATGCGCTAGTCTTCTTATTAAACATTCTTTTTAATGCCTTGGAAACAGTATCCAAGCTTATAAAAATTACAACTAATATGAACTTTGAGGTATAGTGAATATACTAGATAACAGAATCAATACTCATTGGAAAGATGAAATCCGATAAAATTTTGCCAATATTAAGTCCTAAGATTATTAAAATTATATAAAAGAAATCAGAAAGTATAATATTACAAAGATCTTAGCATTATGGTTAATCCTAAATGCAATATGAGGCCAAAAAAAGTGGTATGACTGTTAAGGCATACAATTACAGGCTGCATTCATTGAAGCTTGGCATTGTTCACATCAAGAGACTTTTCCTGGGGCACTGTCTGCTGGTTAGACTAAACTTGTATTACACTCAGATCTAGGTGTCACACTCCAAGAGGGACACTGACATATGTGAGTATCAAAGAGAATCGGGGAAGGTAGACGGTAGAGAGTCTGGAAAGTATGTTATAAGAAAACACTGGAATGGCTTCGGGATATTTGGTTTGGAACCTAAAAGAACCTCAGTACATGGCAGCAGTGTTTGAATAATTGAAAGGCTGCCATGTAGGGGAAAGAGATTTTGTTTTGTTTGATTTGGAATAATTGCTATAAGGTATGGAGGCTAGTTGTTGGAATAAGGAAAGCTTTTCAATAAGAATTAGAACTATTCAACAAGGAACTGCTTGCTCACTGTTAATTCCCCATCTCTGATAGTGTTTACCCAGTTATCCAGTGTGAATGATCATCTGTCAAGGGGTGTTGAGGAAGAAGTCCCCTCTGTTACTAAAAGCCTCTTAGAGCCTTCCAGTCCTTAAGAGTTTTCACTTCTACTTTTGGATACTTAGTGACTTAGGCAAACTATCAAGATGAGTGACTGCACTTTTGCTTTTGCATTTGGATTGATTTGACTGATTGATTGATTTTGAGTCACAGTATAGCATACCCAAATTGTTAAACAGGGCCTTTTATAAATGTTTTAAGTTGCAACTACTGATAACTACTTGGGTATACATTTTAATGAGGTTAGACAAATGTAACAATGTCATCTATGATATACTGTGGTCTGGATTGTAGGAAAGATAACTAATTTAAAACAAACCTAAAAACCATGTATAGAAATAAAATAACTTATAATGATAATTTGTGGAGACTTGTTTTTCACCATAGTTTTTCATACATCTGATACTTCGCAAACACTGCGTTGAAATGACACTCAGATTATTAACTCATGTTTGTGCTTCTATGAGTTATTTGGAGAGGCTCCAATCTTCTCAAGTGTATTTTCACTGATTTAAAAAAGTGACTTCATTTTCCAGTGAAAGATTTTTGTGTGAATTACAATGTGAAATTATTTATCACTATCAGAGAATATTATGCCTACATTATATTGATTTCTATTTATAATTAATATCTCTAAATTAAATAGCAAATATAATAATGTTAGCTGGTTTATCATTTATGTTCATTGCACTTTTTAGTGTAATATTGGCTTATTTCTCATTTAATCAACATTAAAAAGCAGTGGCCATTTTCTTTAAACTTTTTTTTTAATAAGAAAAGAGGGTAAAATGAAGGCAACAATAGTACTTGAATGTTTTGTTTTGTTTCGTTTTGTGTTATTATTGAGGGAGAAGGACCCATATTGCCTTGGCAGAGAACTTAATACAGCATTTATTTCCCCTACTACCATAAGTGCTTATTTTCAAAACAATTGAGAAATAACAGAAAATAAAGATACAACAAAAGTTTTTCGGAATTAAGTTAAAACTTTTAACAGAGGTCTTTAGGCATTCATTTTTTGACTAGATTGTATCCTCAACAATTTATTTTCACCAGGGGCAATGGGCAGAGTTGCCCTTATCCACACTTTTATTTTCTATGGTAATAGGGCCTTTGGGTGATGCCAGCTATATATTCCATAAATATAACTGTTATTGATGTAAGTGGAGTGGAGAATATAAAGCAGCATTCATTGTTGAAGATCTTATAATGTTTGTCACTCACCTAGACTTCTTGTTTACAGTCTCTGTGGACAAAGTTGAGGTTTTAGCATTAGTCTGACTGTGTATTTTTCTTTCTCTAAATTGTAGTCATTCCCTTGTGCATTCAGTTCTCCCCCTGAGGTTACATCTTTCATTTTACATTAGCAACTCACCATTTCAAATATTTATATATTCTGGTTAACAGCTATCTAGGGAAAAATAGTGTGTTGTATACTTACATCCTTCTTACCTGCTCCAATTTTTTATTAATTTTTTTATTTTTTGAGGCAATCGGGGCAGGAAGCATGGCCTTCTTTTGTAATATCTGGAAGAATGTATTTTTAAAAATCGTCCTAAAAAGAAATTTGACCTGTTTAATTAATTTTAAATTTTAATAAAAGTTTAAAAGGAGCTTAATTTAAAATGTTTTTAATAGTCATGTGATTCAAAATAAGAAACTATGAAAACCTACACAGTGTAAAGCAGTCCTTCAATTCTTTTCTCACACATGACCAGTTCCCACTTTCCCCAGGTAGCTACTGTGAAAATTTTAAATGTGGCCTTACAGAGTTTTGTTTATGCATATACTTGCTACTAACATAGATATTTATCTTTCATTTATTCTAAAACTGACATTATATTATACGTACTATTCTGTATTTTTTAAACTCAGATCTTTCCATAACGATGTAGAGCACTTTTTCATTCTTTTTTATAGCTACATAGTATTCCATTGTGTTGATGTGCTATAAATGACTCAACTGGTCCCCTATTGATGGGTGCTCACATTGTTTCCCATCTTTCACTATTATGGTGCACAATGACTCACTTTAATTTTACACCCGCTTCACACTTGAGCAATGATATTTGTAGGATAAATTCCAAATAGGATTTAAAATTTTTTGATTTTCTTTTTAAGAAACAGGTTATTATTATTTCTTAAAGATTCTACAAGATGACACTAGCCCTTTCCCTCTTTTGCAACTTGGACATGTGGAATTAAAAAGTTTTCTGTCCATTTTTATAAGTGCCCAGACTAATCTTGCACACTTGTCTTCTATATCTGCTCTAGAGACTGGGCCTGCCAAAGCAGTACCACTGGCTGGGTTCAGCTGAGCTTTTACATTCTGAAACTATCTTTCTTCTTCACAGAAGTACTACTTTTACAAACTAACTCTCTGATGCTACATGTCTTCTTGAATTACCATTTCATTGTTTAAGAACAGGTCTCTTCTAAGCATGAGAGGAAGAGTTCTTTATTCTTTTACTAATTTGGTCAGCCAAAGAACAGCTTTTGGTGAATAAAAGATATTCTCATTTTAGCAAATGAAGGGGAAGTTCTATTCCCTCCAGTCCAATGCAAAATGTTGTTATTCCTTAAAAATGTTCTAAGTGCTCAAAGTGCTGGAAACTGTTCAGAACATACCACAGAACCCAGTTCCTCCCTACATTCAAAATGTTTACATTCTAAAAATGACAAGAGAGGGAAGGTTGGGAAGGTAGCTAGATCCGGAACAGATGGGCACATATGCCCTCTCTCCTTACCAAATGCAGTCCTATGGATGGCTCAACAGTTAATGTAGATTTCTCTTTACTAAGTTTTATAAGTAACTCTGCTGTGCACAGCCAAATGACTTGAAATGTGAAGATGTAATGCCTCTTTGCTGTGCCCTGCTGTTCAAATGTTCTCAGCTTTGACAATTTATCTTGCTGGAAAATGTCTTCAGAATGTCAGTCACTTCAGTTTCTATGCTTGCCATTTGCATGTTGCACACCTGCTGGTATCTTTAGTTGTGATCTATTGTTATTTTTCTGTGGGGGTGGGGAAGGTACAATATTGCATTTGCAGACTTGGAGTTCAGTTTGTGTGCTCTTTGGAAATGATTCTTATGAGCCCAGCTATTCTTTTTAACATCATGATCACCTACAAACAAATGTTTACTGAGAGCCTGGTGAAATTTTAGTGCTACATTAGCCACTTAGGAGACAATCATAGCTGAATGAAAAGACAAATTCTTTGTCCCAAAAGGATTAGGTCCCATATGAGGATACACATAGATATATAGGCACACAGATTGACAAAGGAATACTCACAAACAGTATCATCTGGGCAAACATAGGTGCAGATATTCCAGTTAATTAAAAATGTGTTAATAGTGGATGCATCTGATAAGGAGTGGGAAATGGGGTGGGGGGGAGCATAAAGAGGAATAACTCTGTGCCCTGTTTCCTTCTCTATTGTTTGTTTATTATTTCAATGAGCAGGCAATACCTTGTTTAATTAAAAATCACAGTTTAAAAAACAGTAATAAAATAATTTCATATAACATTGTGCCAATTAGGATAATTCTGGCTGCAAGTAATAGAAAACCCATTTTAAAATTAGTTGAAATAATAAAACATTTATTACTTGACCTAATAAAATCACACAGTAGGTTGGTGTCAGAGCTGGTTTATCCAGTGGCTCAATGATATCATCAGTGACTGAATTTCTTTCCCTTTTTCTGCTCTGCCGTAAGAAGAGGTGCCCCATCAGGGTCATTGTAATGTTCAGAATCTGGAAAAAGGAAGAGGGTGCATCCTTCTGTGTCAGATTTTTCCCATGTCTCTAAAATCTTTCAATTTTGGAAAATTTCAAGCATACACCCTCCTCCCAGCTTTGACAATTATCAACATTTTGCAGATCTGCTTCATTTATTCCTTTCCTCCACTTTTTAACCTTGACTATATTACAACAAATATCATATATTTAACCCATAAATTGTTCAGCATGCATTTAGTAAATATGGACTTTTAATGAGATCATATACTTTTATCACATGTAAAAGTAATAGTAATTCCTTAAAAACATTTACCTACTAATCTATGTTCAATTTTCCCCAACTATCTAAAGAAAAAAAAAGAATCCAGATAAGGTCCACACACTGCATTTGGTTGTTACATTTTTCTAAATCTATTTTTATCTATAATTGTCTCTCTCCATTTATTTTGTTGAAGAAACTGGATCATTTATCCTGTAGACTATCCATATACTGGATTTGGCTGATTGCTTCCTTGTGATGCATTAAACTTGATCCTCTTCCTCATATTTAAGGTATTTAAATATAAAGAGTTGAACAGATTCAGATTCACTTTTGCTTTACTTTGCAGGAATATTTCATAAGTGATACTGTGTACTTCCTAAAAGTTCAAATCAGAAGACAGTTAATATCTGGTTGTTCTACTGTTAGTGATATTATGATTCATCAGTGGATTCAGAAGTTGTCAGTAAGATCCATTCTTTATAAAGTTCCACATCAGCTTTTGCATAGTATTTTGGCATGCATTGGTACTTGTTGCCTAGATTCATTATTCTCTTGAAGGTTGCATTTATTAGTCGGAATTCTTGAATAAAGAAGATTTTTTCCTCATAAATGATTTAGTTACTCAAAGGAAAGAGAGAAAAAATGCTTGATACTTCCCTTCCATTTAAAAATTTTTTTAAATTTTCTCCTGGCCTTTTTTAAGAGTGATAAAACTTGCACATCCATCCATCTTCAGAAGTTTCCCTTTACTTCTTATTGGCCACTTTGGTAGCACATGTCTATTCCTGAAGTGATCATTTGCAAGGGAAGTAGAATTATCACAATAGAATTGAATTAGACAAGCTTACCTTCTTGGGGTTGAATAGAAGCCCAGTTTTTTGAGGAGAAGATGCTGCTTTATATTTGAAAAAACTGAGTGCTGTTAGTAATGAAAAGGCAGAGAACTTGCCAGTGGGTAGGCAACTACAATGCCTGGTGGAACATAACTTTCTATATGTATGTCATTGTCACTCCTTATTTTTCGATCACTAACAAGCTAACTGAATTTACTAAACTAAACCTTATCCTTTACCTGTATACTCTGAGTACTCTTTAGTTTCCTTGAACCTTTATTTTTACGTCTTAACAAAATCCACTACAACTTTTAATGGCTGATCTACTTCCTTCCCTCTCTTTCAATGGCTTGCCATTGCTTTATGATCCCATGGCCTGACTCCTTCCCTGGGACCAATCTGAGTGCCACTGAGCTCTTGCTGTCTAAGCCACCTTGTTAGTATTTGAAACATTTATGTGAAGTTTAGGCATAGAAGAATACTATAAATATAATTTTTAGCATAGATGAGTGAAATTTCCAGAGTATAGGATTTTATCCCAAGTTACCTAACTTCAATGGTGGTTTCACTACTAAATTGATGCTCTCCTAATTACTGTGATCTTCTTTTCTAAACAACATGAGGGTGATGTCTTTTTTTCTTTATTAATATTTATTTATTTATTTCTGGCTGCACTGGGTCTTTGCTGCTGCACGTGGGCGCGGGATTTCTCTAGTTGTGGCAAGCGGGGGCTACTCTGTTGCAGAGCACAGGCTCTAGGCGTGCGGGCTTCAGTTATTGTGGCATGCGGGCTCGGTAGTTGTGGCTCGCAGGCTCTAGAGGGCTGGCTCAGTGGCTGTGGCACATGGGCTTAGTTGCTCCGCGGCATGCGGGATCTTCCCGGACCAGGGCTCGAACCCGCATCACCTGCATTGGCAGGCGGATTTTTAACCACTGCGCCACCAGGGAAGCCCCGAGGGTGATGTCTTGAATACCTAGGGTCAGCTTTTTCATTGGTTTGCTGGCATATTTGGAGTCATAAGAGATCAGACTAAGAGACTGATTATGGGGGCAATATGTGGGTGGGAAAAAATTAGGTCAGTCCAAAAGGAGAGTTCTCTGTTGGTTTTCTGAGAGATGAGGCAAAGAAATATAGTCTGGGGGAAAGCCAAGACCATATTCCAGAGACACAGGTATAAATACAAACTTAAAGTGTGAGGGGTGACTGTAATGGTAGAATTAATAACAGTCCGATGTCAGGAGAGTTGGGAGAATAATATCCAGCTAATTTTTATTGAGCATTTTGATGTTCCAAGCCATGTCCTAAGCACTCTACATATATTAACTTATAAGAACTTTATTGCCACTTTTTTTTTTCAGATAAGTTTTAGGACAAATACTGTAGATTTCAACTATATGACTGAAAAAGGCAAAACTGTGGAGATAGTAAAAAAAAAATCAGTGGTTGCTAGGGGTTATGGGGAGGGAGGGATGAATAGGTGGAGCACAGAGGAGTTTTAGGGCAGTGAAACTACTCTGCATGATACTATAATGGTGGATACATGTCGTACATCTGTCAAAACCCATAGAATGTACAACACCAAGGGTGAACTGTAATTTAAACTATACACTTTGGGTGATAATGGGGGAGGCTATGCATATGTAGGGACAAGGGGTATATGGAAAATCTCTTTACCTTCCACTCAATTTTGCCATGAACTTAAAACTTCCCTAAAAAATAAAGTCTATTATTTATTTTTTTAATGGAGTTTTATCATTCTTTGGGAGCTTCCTAAGGATTCTGAACATTAATTCCTGCTCTTGAGAGCTCATGGTTGGCCATCTTCTTTTTTCCCCAAGACCTGATTGTTCAGATTTTTAAAAATTCTATGAATTATCTTTTATTGCTTGCAACCAGAGAACCCTAACTGCATACCCACACACACTGATCCATGTTTTATGGCTCATTTTTTGAAAAAACATTTGACTTACAAGCTGTAGTCACATCTTGGCCAAATGCAAGGAAGTTTTAAGGTTATTCAAAACCAGTTGAAATTTCAACACACTTTGAACATGACTTTTCAATGTTACCAAAGTGAAGTTAACTTCACTTTTTACAAACTCAGAACAGTAAGAGCATTAAAAGATATTTGTAATATTTGTAGGTAGACATACTGTTACATACTGTATATATTTGTGTCTATAAATTTTACCTATAAAATGACAATTTCATATGGTTCAACTTATTACACACATGAAAGAGAATCAATACTTTTCCTCTTGTTTTCATTTTTTAAATTTCTGCATTCTCAGGAGCAATATGTGTAGGCAACAGGATGGATGAAGGGGAACTCATGAAAATATAGGAAAAGAAGAAAGGGTGAAAGTAGGATTTGGGTAGGAAGAGGTCAAGAATGCTTGAAGAAATAGCCAAAAGAATGGGAAAGGTGAAGTGCGAAATGGAGAAAAAGGACATGTGCAAAGTTCAGGGTCTGGCACGCTCACCTGGCTTCTCTCTGCATTACCAGCATGCTGTTTAGTCTCTGCTCTAGGGATCTCCTCTTATAGGGTCCAGTTCTTAATATTTGCCTAGAGATATGCTAATTTCTAAGAGGAAACATGTTTTCAAGTAGGAACAAATGATACTTTTTTTCTTCTAAGTAATTATCAGTAAAAATTTCAAAGCCTGTTATGGATAACAACATGGTTACATTTACACCCTTTGCTGAGAGTCAAACATAGGCTAAGAACTCACTTAATCCTCCCAACAACCCAGTGTGCTAGGTTTTATCAGTCTGATTTTACAGATATGAAGTCTGTAATTTAAAGAGTTTAAATAACTTTCACAAATCCTTCTGCTGGTTAGTATCTGAGTAGAACTGGAACCCTGGTCTGTATTTTCATGCCTACCTCTCTCACCAGTAGCTGCCTCAACAGCTTTTCTCTCTATCCTCTCTTTAAATCGAGGGGGATGCTCAAGAAGCAATGCTAGAATTTTTCAGAGTAAGGCAAAGAGACTATACATTTTCTTACGTTGTTTGTTCCTGTTATGTTTGCTTATGGATTTTTTTCATGATTCTAATCTTCACTGTTTTCAACTAATAACCTAATTAAACATTTACAGCTTTACTATTTGTACCCCAGTGTTCTTGTTTTCTATGTATTTTGATAACTGTTTCATTTTTTACTTTAAAGTGGTAAATAAATGTATTCTGCGTTTCTCAACTTTTTTAGAACCACACGAAGCCCTTTTGGTAACAGCACATCCTAGAGCAAACTGTCAGGTATTTATTTAGCGCAAATAACAATGGGCTCATTCCTATAGTCAGTATTGTGGGGAGGCAGACGTTAGGGAAGACTTGTTTCCTGCCCTCAGGAAGCTTGTAAGCTAGCTAGCTAGGATTATAAAATTAGCCAAGGGGAAACAATAGCAAGCAGTATAGAACAATATTTGCTGAGGTATGAGGTGGAGATTAAAAAAACTGTAAGAATTTATGGAAGTGAGAGGTTGTTGGGGTTTGGAGTTGCCATGAGGCAAGTGGGGTTTCAGTTGGGTCTCTATTGAAGAGCATGCCTTGGATACATGGAGAGGAGCCACAACACTCCAGTCCAGGTGAGCGTAAGTAAAGGCTAGGAAGCAGAAATGCATGATACCAGGGAATAAGACTGACGTGATAGATAGAAATCTTTCTGTTTGCAGGCTTGTTGGTCCAATGTTCAATGTGTGCCAACAATTGTCTTTCTATGCCGTATACATTTTGGTATCTGTCAGCCATAGTTCTTTTGCTCTTCAATGTGATTTTTATTATTTCTAACTTTTCTTATTACTGTATAGGCTACATACTTTGGACTTTATTATCTACTTCATGGTCATGAAATAATAAATAATATTTTTGGTTCATAAATCGTTCATGTGTATATCCCAGCATGCAGCACATTACCAGGCATATGATTGGTGCCCAGTTAATGTTATTAGTAGGATGGTTGATTGCATGTGGTATGAGCTTAATCAGGTTTAAAAAAATTCTTCTAAAGTCACTTCTTTTGTATTACCAGAGTGGTGTAAGAAGGGACAGACTCAGGTAGATATCACCATCCCAGTGACTTGTAAGAGTGGGTTGAAACATTTTCTTTTCTCCAGTGTATGTGGAAAAGAGGGAAGGCGAGGGCAAGAAAACATTCTGTCACTTTAGAGAAAACACCTTAAGCCTCTAAGCGTGAGAAGTTTTCTAAGTGATAGGAGGGTGCATGGCTTTGCTTCCAGTTTGCTAACACTGCTCTGTTGTGACAAGATCCTAGATACCGTGGCAGACCTGTGAATGGCCTCACTTGCAAGCACCTCAGAGATGTGCTCTCCTTGTAACCAAACCATGAAATCAAATTTTGTTTGCAAACTGACTGGCTTATATGTCCCTTTGAAAGTAAGCATGTCACAGGTATTTATTTCCAGCACAACAGCTTCATCGGCCATAACTAATAAATTCTTTACACAGAGACCAACTTTACTAAGCACTGGCATGGGTAGGAAGTGCTCCTGGAGTGAAGACATTTCAAAGATATTTTAATACAGTGGCACCATGCAGAGGGCATTAATCTGTCTCGTGATTTCCTCTTATTGTAACAATGGAAAAGGCTTCTAATGTGCGAACCTTGTTAAATCAATCATCTTGGGAATTTAGATGCACAGTGTGATAAAAGCAACAACTTTCTTTACCTTACGGCAATTTTCCATATGTTTTGGAAGTTGGGATTTAGGGAAAATAAGCTCTTTGATGGATTTATGATTCAGCTTCAAGTGTTTCATTTGAATTATTCACTCTATTAGCCAAAAGAAATAGAAAGTCCTAAAAAGCTAATAAAGGGTGTTTCATTTTTAGATAATATTTATTGTTTACACAGCTGCTTTGGACCTTCCTTTTATATCTTTTAAGCTGTAACTACACTGACAAAATATAATAGGAAATGTATTAATTTGGAGCAAGGAGCTGTTTATACTGTTCTTTATTTACAATTCTCTGCTATTTTTGTTTAAGAATTTAACCAGTATTATCTGACAAAGCAGTTTTATGAGAAGAATAAAAAGCGTGAGGAAAATGGTTAAGACAAAATGTCCTAAGAGATACAGATTTTGTCTAGACTTAACTTCTTCCTGTTTGTATATAGATAAGTACACTGAAAAGGAACACTAACTTCCAGAATATTTTAAATTTGGGCCTAAATGCACATGGGTTATGCCTACACAACTACAACATTAGTACTGGCAGGTGGGAGTGACGAATTTGTAGGAGGCACTGTTTTAATGCTAGAATAAGATTGGCCAGAAGAAATGCACAATTAAAGCATTTGCTTTAAATCTCTGCCGCTATATTAGGGAAAGAAATTGATTCAAAATGTTAACTTTGATTTGCTTTTATTAAATGCCATCCATTGTTTACCTGGCTGCTGGAGTATATCTGGGCATTTCACAGCAAGATGGATAATATGGGCAAGTCCAAGGGTTCACAGGAGAACAATGGCATGATTGTTTGTAGACCTGTAGCTAAACCATGTTAGAATTAATTTGGTCAAACTTTATTTATATTGCTAGATCTCTCTTGAGCTCTCTGCCTGAACTATAGATATTCGTTCCAGGAATACCTAGACTGGATCTATAGACCAAGTGGGGAACTCACGCTCTGGACTCAAGAATTTGAAAAATCAATATTATATTGAACCAGTTTTCTCACTGCTTTCTCATAGTCCCTGGTTTGGTATTTTTGGCAGTTATATTAACTCTTTCAGAGACATTGATGCTGTATCTTTAGGAGACAAGTGTTTTCTAATTATATCATATTCCATTATCTAGTTCTTTTCCAGTTTGAATTGCATTTATTATGTGGTACTCAGGTTTTAAAAACAGAGAAAAAGCATTTACTGAAACAAAACTGTTTAAAATTAATCCATGCTTAATATTAGGAAATTTTAAATATGCAATTATATTTCAAAATTTATATAATCTATGTATATATACATATATACATATACTATAAACATTTTTCAGAGCTGATATTACATTCTGTAGTCTCAGAGGAGTGGAGAGCCATTTAAAAAATAATAATTGTATTACTTCCCATCCCGAAGGGTCACTGACTCTATAATCTTTGAACATTTGTTAAACACTGATTTTCCTCAGAAAAACAGAGTTTAATTAAGCATGATAGCCTTGAAAGAGAAGTACAACATTGTAAGTATTTCTGCATGGCTAAAAGCTTACATGACATCTAGGTAAACTTACACTATCTATTAATTGACAACTTAGATCTCCATGGCTCAGAGGAAAGTGACAACTGTGGGAATGAAGTAAGCCATCAGGATGAGTGGTTATCTAGGGTCTAACTGAGCAGTGGTCATTTTCCAAATATACTTATCTTGTAAAAGTGGTGGTATCTTGTGTGTTTTCGAATAAGAATACTGTTTCTTTTTCCTTCTCCTCCTCTTTGCCCCTTTCTATCCTGCACCATCTCCTCCGTCTTCATACTTGTCTGTCTTCCACAAGGTTCGGTCTTAGTAAGCTACCCCCCGCAATAGGCTATTGTGTGGTCTTTGCTTGCCATCAACTGTTTCACAATATTTCCCTCTGTGATGATCTATCTACTAGGTACTAAATGAAGTGGCTTAGGATGCAGCCTGTGTTTTTTGCTATAGATCTCTGGGGGAGCTGGAGTGGGCAGGTCTCTGATCTCTGTTTACTTGGCCTTTGCATACTTTTTGAGATTTGAAAAAGTGAACTGATGTTTACCTGTTCACGTCCAGGGGATTCTGAAATAGAAGCTTCAGTTCTATTAGAAAAGCTTTGAGAGAAGATGAGATAAATGAGAAGAATATGTCCTTGAACACTGATGCTTGGATAATAATGGGGCTGGAGAAGGGAAAGGCAGTAGGTAGCCTGTAGCTTCAGTGGCTACAGGACTGGCTTCTTTTCTGGGCAGTGCAAAGAGGAACCACAAAGCAAGACCTTCACTGAGTGGAAGGAAAAATACTTTCACAGTCGAATCACAGATAAGGAGGAGTGTGAGCAGTTTAGGAGCTAGCCAGAAGTGGAGAGAAGAAGGTCGGTGCTTTGGTGGAAGGCTTGGAGACAAATACCACTTTATAGTATTGACTATTATGTTATATTATACTATATATTATGTAATCTTTGTTATTATACTACATAATAATAAGAAAATACTATACATTATATACTATTCATTATTATAAAATTAAGTATTTTGTCAAAATGCATTATGATAAAATGCTATAGATATAATAGTGGCATTATTATTATACTCTTAAGCCTTTCCCCTGAAAGGCTTCCCTATAGAGTACAGAATATACTTGCTCCATGCGTTGCATGTAGTTCTGATTTAAAATAGGATAAGAGCAAATTGTGTAAGAGTGTGTGTCAATCTATAACAATGAAATTCTAAACTTGTTTTAAAAGAGGAGCATGATTTGTTCATGTGGTCTTATCTCCTCTCTCCCCATCTTCTGTGAGAGCAGAGGCCTTGGCACTTGGTTCTCAGCCGGTCAGTTCCCCAGTCTACCCTTGCCATCATACTGTGTTGCTGTCACTCACAGCTCAGCTCCATCTAAGGAGAGATGTGCTTTCACTCCCATCCTGCTCTATTTGCCGGGCCATCCTGGTATATGCATTCTGCTTGCTGCAGCTTGTTTACTCTGATGCTTTTCCTAGTGACTGATGCTGGCTTTCACATCTTCCTTGATGAGTATTTAAAACATTTTCCAGGATCCTCATGAGCTCAGTTTGGTATCAGTAACCCATTTTCTCCATTGTGACTTTGATATTTATACCCTTTCCTTTATTAAGTTTTTCCATCTACTTCAAATAAAACCAATTTAACCAGCAGATCTTCAGATAGGGGGCTTAGGTTTGGAGACCACCTCGTTTCTGCCATATTTGCAAGGATTCTGCCAGTGGCCTCAAGTATTAAGGCTACAGAAAGACATTGCAAACTCAAGGCATTTCCAAACTCAGCTCTTGAGAAACTGGTACTTGCTCCCTGGGATGTTAAGAAGTCAACGGCCTTAATATTGTTGAATGACTTTGGAGTGACTGATAGAGTAGAATGTCTACTGCAAATAAGGGGTGGAGTGTTGGGCAGCCTTCTGGAGACTTGTAGAAACTGGGAAGAATACAGAAGGAAATATGATAAAAATTAAACCAGGAACTGGAAAAAAAGATTATCAAACAGTGTTGAGGCCAAAATAAGTTTGAAAAATGTTTGAAATTTACCCCTATCTGGAAGGAGTCAGGAAGAAGGAGCATCTGGTTTGGTAGTAATTCTGGGGTAGGTGATGGGAACAGGTTACTTCAGTGGCTGCTCTTGTATTTTTGTGTGTGAGAATCAAAGGTGATTAAGATCTATCCTCAAAGAGTAGTGCTGAAGTCCTTCCCTGGTGGTCCAGTCGATAAGACTCTGCACTCCCAATGCAGGGGGCCAGGGTTTGAACCGTGGTCAGTGAACTAGATCCCACATACCACAACTAAAATACCCCACATGCCACAATGAAGATCCTGCACGTAGCAACAAAGATCCCATGTGCTGCAGCTAAGACCCAACACAGCTAAATAAGTAAATAAATATTAACAAAAAAGAGTAGTGTTGTATTTTGCACTGAATGATCATCAACAAAAAGCAAGTCTAAGTACAAATAACTACAGTTCAAAACACAGCTCAAATCCAAGTGGCCAGGCAAGAGAAGGAATCGATATAAGGAATCAAGGTTATTAACAAACACAGATTATCATGAAGAAGGCAGGGGGAGGGGATGTAAAAAGATGGGAAAAGAATGACTCCAGTGCTGACAAGTGGACAGCTGCTGTTGTTTATTCATTGATGGCAATCTTGTAAGTTAAAAACAATTAGGGAAAAAAACGTGTGGTAAGAGTTTGTAGAAGCCAGTCCACATGGCTATCTGACTTCTTTTAGAAATGGTCTACAGTCTCAGAAGATGCAGAAGAGAACAGTCAGGAATTTCAGGCAGAAATTGGAATTGTCCTGGCAGACAATTGGAAGGGTTTGAGGTGGAGAGATTAAAGAGATTAGTGGATTAGAAAGACCATGGTTGTTAAAATGAGGTTCTGACTTTCTAGGAGAGACTAATTGCTAGGAAATAATTCTCACAAGGGGGGTAAATGATGTAGACTGTCATGGTATAAATTCTTAAATAAGTTCTAATAAGATAGTACCTTCCTATCCTTTGGAATCTACCCTCCAAAAATCACATTCAAAGTAATTTGACCCTCCTCTCTGTTTTATTTCAACTTTTCATTTCTTCCTTTATACTGTAAAGGAAGTTTGCAGCATTAACTTTTCATTTACCTTTATAATGTAATGTAGCTCTGTGAGAGGTTTAAAGATATGGTACATGTGAGAAACATACCCTCTACATTATTCATGTGACAATCATGAGCTAGAAGAAATCTTACATTCTTGATACACAGAGAGCTGTATGAATACAGCAAAAATGATTGGTCAGTCCAGTTTGATGCCTGCCTGGTGACATCCCTGGGGCAGTACATGAATGAGAACCTGGAGCCCTAAATTTACCAGCATTTTTGTATAAACGTGAATCATAGTAAGTCATGTTTTATGGTTTCATTCATGTTCAATTCAACCACAGGATACAGACAGGGATTATTTTAAATATAAATAAAGAAAATATGTGGAAAATTTCTCGTCTGTGTGCTCATTGTAACTAGCTCATCTATACAATTCAGAAACATGATTTTCGGCTGAACTAGCTAGAAGTTGACTTGTATCATCTGAGTAATTTCCTGATCCCTTTTTCACTTATTTCTCGTAATCTAAACCACCAGTCTACACAAGTAGCAAAATTATATTTGGATTAGAAAGCATGATATACTTTGTCACAAACTTTTACAGTGAAATTTGGGGGTATGATATTGTCTTTTTATTGTTGTCAAAACAAGTGTGAGCCATAGATAAATGAACAAACTGCATGTCTTAAATGCTGTTTTATGAACAAGTCTTAAAATTTACTGTCGGCAGGCTATATCTGAAGAATAAATATTGCTTGTGAAAATAATCATTGATCTTTAGAGGTCATATTCAGTCTCTACACATAGTTTATAGAGGAATATCCCTTAAGTTAGAAAGTGGTAAAGCTGTCAAAAATTTAAGGTGGTCTTAAATGGTAAAGGACAAATTTGGACTAGTGTCTATTTGTGACTATTAAAAAACTCTTGAATTTTATCCATCACCTACACGGTACACAGTGCCACTCAGCTAAGAATGACTCCTCCTGTGTAACCAGCTAAATAACCTTGGCTACCAGGCCTATATTTTCTGCTTGATACATGGTAGTTCTTTCCCAGGTGCCTGTTCTTTGTGTTTTCTACAGACTTTTCATCCTCAGTGGCCACCTGGCTTATATTCCCTTTGTTTGATTCTAGCTCCCATCTCCCTCCATTCTGAATAGTTTTGCAGAGATCAGCCTATTCTATTTCTTGCTGAATGCCTCCCTTTCTCTGCGTTACATTTTGTTGTTTTTGTACTCTCATTTAATCTTTTTTCTCGCCTCTTTTCTAATTAACTCCATCTTGCCTCCTTCATTATGCTTGTAATGAGGTCACAGAGGTGTTCTGAAATTTCTGCTTTTCCCATCTGCTCCAGGGCTCCAATTAGTTTTCTTTGGAATTCTGAAGTTTTTCTTTTGCTTAGTAGAAGCTTCCAATAAGGCTAAGTCTAGGATGGCCTCTTTTCTTTCATCAGTTCACATGAAAACTTTCAAGATTATTCAGGCTCTCACTAGTGTAAAAGGCATCATTTTCTCTAGCATAGAAATGGAGTTAGAGACAACAACAGTTGAGCTACACAGAAAATTTAAATATCTTTTGAAAGAGTGTGAAGTCTGTTCTTCCAGATTGCAAGTAGATGCAGGTGAGAAATTTCAGAAAGACACTTTTATCCACACTTGGACGTGAAGGGTATGTAGCTAACACAACAAAATGAATTTTAAAGGAAATTTGCAAATAATATATTTTAAGGAAAAAGTTTCTTAACTTTAGTATCTTGCTCCTGGAGCATTATTTTCATATAGAATTTTTCAGTAGACTACTGTTTAGCCTTTGCTGTGGACTAAATTCTCTACTCCACTCCCCCCAAATTCATATGTTGAAGTCCTAACCCCCAAATTCATATGTTGTATTTAGAGATAGGACCTATAAGGACGTAATAAAGGCTATATGAGATCATAAGGGTGGGCCCCTAATCTGATAGGATTGATGTACTTATAAAGAGGGAGAAACCAGACCTTTCTCTCTCTTTGCATGTGCTCTGAGGAAAGGCCATGTGAGGATAAAGTAAAAAGGTGGCCATTTGCAAGCCAGGAAGAGTTTTTATCAGAAACGGAATACTGAGCCAGAACCTTAGTCCTGAACTTTTCAGCTTCCAGAACTGTGAGAAAATAAATTTCTGTTGTTTAAGCTACCTAGTCTATGGTATTTTGTTATGACACCTAAGCAGACTAATGCAGTCATTAAAAGTAATTCTTTCAAAGAGAGAAGCACTCATGTAGTTTGTAAGGCACTACACAAAACTAAATACCCTAAGATTTTAATTCAAGGAGTATAGGAGAAATTGGAATCCTCACACGTTGCTGGTGGGAATATAAAATGGTATAGTCACTTTGAAGACAGTCCAGCAGTTGCTCAAAATGTTAAACGTTGAGTTACCATTAACTCAGCAGTTCTACTCCTCTGTATATACCCAAGATAAATGGAAACATACATCTACACAAAACTTGTACATGAATGTTTATAGCAGCATTATTTCTAATAGCCAAAAAATGGAAACAACTCAAATATCCATCAATTGATGAATAGATAGATAAAATACAGTATATCTATTCAATGAAATATTATTCAGTTATAAAAAAGGAATGAAGTACTGACACATCTACAACATGGATGAGCTTTGAGAATGTTATACTGAGAAGCAAGTCACAGAAAATTCATGGACTATGATTCCATTTATACGAAATGCCCAGAATAGGCATTTCATAAATCCATAAAGACAGAAAATAGATTAGTGGTTGCCTGGGGCTGGAGGCTGGGCCACTGGAGAAAATAGGGAGTGGTTGCTAATTAAATGTTGGTGGTGGGAGGAGGGGAGAGTAGAAGTTGGGGGAGGATGAAAATGTTATAAAGTTAGATTGTGGTGATGGTTGCACTACCCTGTGAACATACTGAAAAACATGAATTGTACATTTGAAATGGGTGAATTGTATGAATTATATCTCAATAAAGCTGTTAGAAAAGTGTACATACCCATACATAAACACATAGAGAGAAGTGTACTGTAAGGAAATACATCAAAATATTAATAAAGGGTTTATGTATGTTTTCAGCTGATTTTCTATTTGCTTCTTCATGTTTTTAAATTTTTTTTCAAATTTTCTGTATTGAATATACTTTTTAATGACCAGAAAATGAATAAATATTATTAACAAAGTAAATGTTCTCAACTGTCATGCCCACTTGGTAAAAAATCTAAACAGAGTTTGGGCTTGGGGTAGTAAACTAAAGAAGTAACAAGGTGTGTTTACATAGGCTTCTTGTCTCCAAATTCCCTGTCTTTGGTGATGAGTGTCCTTCTACCTCCAGATGTAGGAGGTGCTCTTTTCACATGATAGAATTATTTCCTGCTTTCAGGGAGACAGAAAGGAGAGCCAGAGTGTCCCTCTTACGTTGGCTGTTCACTGAGAAACTTTAATTCAAAATAATTAATATGCCATTGAGGAATATTTTGGGATGACCTACAGTAGGCATTAGACATGGTAATACCAAATAATGTTAATGCCAACCCAACAATGTTAAGAGGCAGTAATCAAGCAAAAGCATTTATTTGGGATCAAAGAATTGCAATTTGTGTTACACAGATCTGGGTAGCAACCCAAATAGTGTCTCCCTGGGGAGACAAATCATGGGCTTTAAAAACCAAAAATGCCAAAAAAGAAAAAAAGAAAAAATAAAGGAAATGTCTGCATAAATTGCTTATAAAGAATTTTCATTGGTGTTGGCAACAGAAAGTTAGTCTTGGCTAAACATGATTGGTTGCTAAGACTATCACTAAGCTAAAGTCTGTTACTGGAGCAAGTTGCAGGTGTTCTTGCAGAGTTCTTGGAATATTTGCAGTCTGGCCCAGTTCTAAAGTTCATGTTTCACCCAGTGAAGGCATAATGTCCACTTCCTTAATGGCTCCGGGCTCCATTTAAAAACCCTTTGACATAAGTGACTCCATTTTATTTAATTTTTCCCATTAATAATAATAGAAAACAAAAGCTGCTTTATTTTGTGCCAGACATTGTACTATGTGCTCTACCAGAGTTATCTCATTTAATTTCTTTAATCCTCACAACAGATTTTTGTGAGTCAGAACTCCATCACTGATTCAGATACATACGACTTTGACTTCCAGAGTGCTCTAGCTCACCTTCTGAGCGGTTTTGGTCATCATCATATTGCTTTCCCATCAGTTCCATCAACATGCCTTGTTCCTCCTGACTCGGCCTTTGTGTATGTTATTCTCACTGTCCAGAATGTTCTGTTACCCATTCCCTTCTACCCCCAACTCAAAAAGCAGTTTCCTAGTTAACATTTACTTTTAGATCTCAGTTTCAATGCCTCCTTCTTAGGCCTTTCTTGACCCCCAAATCCAGTGAGATCCAATTATTTAATGATGTTATAACACTATGTACCTTTCTTTCCAACAAGAATCTCAGTTATACATTTATGTGCATTTGTGCGTTTATTTGGCTCATTGTGATTTCCTACACTAGATTATAAATTTATGGCCATAGGAACTATGGCTAGGTTTCAGTTTTATGCACTATTTCTCTTTGATCATTATTATCTTCCCAGCACTTAGCACATTGTATGGCGTATAGTAGTCATTCGTTTAATATTGTTTGGATAGATTGTGAACTTGGGGACTTTCACTTTCCCCTGTTTACTTTTGAGAGTCCATCAGTTTACAGTGCTTCTCTCACTACATCTATGTCATCCCTTCCCAGTACTTAAGAGTGACCACGGCACTCCAACAATTTATGGCACTCAGGGTTTTTCCTGAACAATAACAGTCATCATGCTACTGTGACTGCCAGCTTCCATCAGCCTCCAGGATTCACTCCTCTCCCTGTTACTAGCATTCCTCCAATGAGAACAAAATCTTTTAATTTTGTAGATTCGTGATCAAATACAGAAATGTGTGCCTTTGAGTTGACCACTATTCGAGTCAAAACCTGGAATAGTTATTTTTGAGACAAAAGAATGAGAAATGATCAAAGGTTGGGAATTTTTAGTACAAATAAGGGTTGGTTCATACATTTTAAAGGCATGACATTCATAATATCAGAGTGCAAGATGAAACTGCTAATGTAGAGATTACAGTTCAAGAAGGTAGTAAAACTTTCAGCTTCAAAGGCAGGAGAGACCAGCAACTTGAACACTTCTCTCTGTCTTCTTGAGGGAAATTTAAAAAGGAGACAGAAAAGGAGACATCTCTGAATTGGGTTTTCAAAAAGTCAAGAAGTTACAAAATTGAATCTACTTTAGGATTTTCATTATGTAAAAATATTCCATGTATATAAAAGGGAAATGACAAGATGAAATTGTTTTTTTGAAGTAACAAGATTATAGGTGAATGTTTTCCTTTATTTAATTTTGATTTACTTTCATATTGTCATATGCAATATATAACATATTTTTTTAAGGAACTCCAAATCTTCTGTAGTTCCAAGTTATAATTACTGTGTATTTCCTATGTGCCGAGTTCCCTGTAATATCATTTTCATTGTTCCCAATGACAACCCTGAGAGGAAGATGCTGAAGAGGTTACAAAAAAAAGATAGAAATTTGCTCCAAGTCTTCTACCCTGTGAGAGGTAGAGCTGGGATTTGAGCCTTGCTGGATCCAACTCCAAGCTTAGTTTTGATCCATTGTCCTACTCTATCTCCTTTTCAAGTCACTTGACACAATCTCCTCAAAGATTTTACAAGTTCCCTGACACTGGTAAAAGTATTTCTTCCTCTGCTGCTTTGTTACAATTAACTAATTATTTCAATAAATATTTGTTAAACATTTGCTATATGCCCGTGATTGTTCTGGTTTCTGGATGAACAAAAGTGAACACAATGGACAAAGTCCTTACTCTTAGGCTATTATAGTAGAAGAAAGATAATAAACTCTCAAAATAGCAAATAAGAAATCTATGAGATCATATTGATATGTAGAGAATAAATGTTGGTTATCTAATAGTAACTAGTTATTGGATCCCAGAAGCTGTTTATTAAATAAGATTAATGTGAGGCCCAATGTGAGGAGGAAGCATTGAAGCTGAGACCCAAATAACAAGAATGCTTCCAGCTGAGGAACAAGTTTTTCCTAAGTTCCTGTGGCAGAAACCCGCATGGTATGTTCAAGTAGTGAAAAGAGAACAGTGCTGCAAGAACATGAAAGGCAGAGAGAGACGTGGTTGGAGAAGTAGGATGTAGCCAGATCATATAGGTATTTGTAAACCAGAGTAAGGAAAATGGATTTTAGTTTAATGGACATAGGAAGTCATTGGAGGATTTCAACTCAAAAAAATATTATTCTGGCTGCCGTGTGGAAAATGGATGGTAGGGGAGCAAGTGTAGAAGCAGAAAGATGAGTCAGAAGGCTGTTAAGATATTTCCACACAATGACACTGAGAGATGATTGTGGTTTTGAAGGAAGCAGTGGTTCTCAGATTGAAATGTTCAACAGAATCACCTGGAGGGCCTGTTAAACCACAGGCTGAGGGCCTTTTTCTTCTCCCTTCCGTCAGGTATCTGATTCAGTACATCTGGGTTGGGGCCTGAGCACGGTCCAGCAAGTTCCCAGGTGAGGCTGATGCTGATTCTCCAGTGGACAAAGGTGTCAACAATACAGATAAAAGGGGAAAGATTCAGAATGTATTTTAAAATTGGAGTGATAGAACTTGTTGATGGGTTGATTTTAGGAAGCAGAAAAAGAGAAGAATCAACACCTAGAATTTTGGAGAAGTAGGGGAGGGCTTTTCACTGAGAAGAGAAGGAGCAGTTTTTAGTGGGATAGGAGTAAAGGAAGAATCAAGATTCAATTAAATTAAAGGAAAATTATGAGGGCATTATATTTTATATCTTTATACTGGATTGTATTAAATATATGATGATTATGGTGATTCAAATCCTTTCACTGAGCTGAAGTGGGGGGAGTGGTTGGTGCAGGGGAAATAGCTAGCTTGGGCAGGTCCCAACTAAGTGTTGGGGGCCAGAATAGGGCTGGAGCTAAAGAGGGTGCAGTGTGGATATTGGGAACCAGAGGTATGGTTCAAGCCAGGAGGAGAAATGACTGAACCAAAACCACTCCAGAAATAACCATGGAAGATTCTACATTACAGGATTGGCTGGTGTTTCTGTCTAGGGCATGTGAGTTGCAAAGTGCTTTGATGAACCAGGCCAATTTATAAGATGAATGGAAAGACAGGAGCCTGTTTATTAATCAATACATGTGGTAATGATAACAACTAACATTTATTGAGTGCATAGTGTTTGATAGGCATTGCTGAGTACTGTATATAGATTACCTAATTTAACTCTTTCAATGCCTTATACCAGAAAAACTTGTTTCCTCTACTCTCATAACACTTCTGACACCAAATGTGTGGGGCTTTCCCACCAAGTCTCTATTTCTTGGTGGATGCCAGCTGGGTGTGCTACAATTAATCCAATTCCGACACTAACTGACTAGAGTTAGTGCAGACCACACAGGTTAAGAGCTCAGTTCCAAAAGAGTGCCCCCCACCTCAGACACCAATCGAAAGTCCCGGGTTGTCACCTGTAATTCGGACAGACCTACTATAAATCAGGGGTTTCTGAAGCCCTCTTTTCTGGTTTGATCATTTGCGAGAATGGCTCATGGAACTCAGGAAAGCGCTTTACTTAAAATTACTGGTTTATTATAAAAGATCCATGAATGGTCGGCCACTCAAGATGGCTGTTCTCTTGCTCTGTACATCCCCTGCCTGACCAGGGCCTGCATCACCTACTCCCTACTCACCTGACTGACCTTCCCACTTACTTGTCCCAGGCCTCAGCTAGTGATTGTCCTAATCTTTAGATTAGAACATCTCCACCATGATAGCTTATCAAAAGGGTGGTGAGGGACATGCCCCTCTGCTGGTTTCCCTGGTAACTGATGAGTCAATCCAACATCAAATCTCCCTATAACTGGTAACCTCCCCCTCCCCCTGGGAGTGAAGACTGCCACCTTGTCCACCCTGCCATCTGCTGCACACCATGGTGTGTTGCTCCAGAACCTTGCTTCAGACATGTAGATCCCCCATCCATTAAATCACGGATGGCTCTGTTGCCGACTCCAGGCTCTTTCTTTGGTCCTGAAGTTGGGCAAGTACGGGGCTTGCAGGCCTGCGGGGTACAGCCCAATAATACAATTCAGGAGCAGCCAAATGGAAGAGATGCATAAAATAAGCTATGTGGGAAGGAGTGGGGTGTTTCCATGCCTTCTCTGAATGCATCACACTCCCAGCAAGTTGTGTTCACCAACACCTCCAAGACCCCTTTGGTTAGAAGAGCTTTTATGGAAGCTTCATTAGGTAGGCATGACTGATTAAATCATCACCAAATAGTGGTTAACTCAACTTCCATCCTATTTCCTCCACCCTGAGGTTGGGGGGTGGCCTAAAAGTTCCAAGTCTCTGATCACATCGTTGGTTCCCCTGGCAGCAAGCCCTCCCATCCCTAGGGGCTAGCCTAGGTCCCCGCATTAACATAAACTCAGGTGTGGTTGAAAGGGGCTTGTTATTAACAATAAAAGACATTACTTTCACCTTTGTCACTCTTGAGCTACTTCAGGAGCCAGGGACAAAAACCAAACATTATAATAAAAGACACTCCTTTTACCTTTATCACTTAGGAAATTACAAGGGTTTTAAGAGCTCTGGCCAGGAGTCGGGGAAGAAAAGCAAAATTTGTATCACTTGTTATATCACAATATCACACCCTATGAGATAGGTATTATCTCAATTTTATAGATGGGGAAACTTACCTGAAGTCACATAGCTAGAATGTGACAGAGCTGGGATTCATACTTGGGGGCTGTTGAATTTCAACATATTTTAGGTTTTAATCTGTACAAGTTTAAAACAAACATTTTAATTGGGGGGATTAAATAGCTTTTTGCTGTCTAGTCTATAAAATGTTTAATATCAGCATTAGTTGGGGACATACTCCCCCTATCCTCCTTACGGCATTACTTCTATTGAAAAATCTAGACCCAATTATATCACTGATAGCTCCTCTTCCAGGAATGTAAGTCATTATATGCTTGCGGACTCTTTGCATGATCTATGCCTGAAAACAGTATCTTCAGTATAGAATTAGCTACAGTTGATATCACTATGTTTTTTTAAGTGTTAATACATTAATTATATGCATGAAAGTGTTAAATTTCCTTGAGAAGACATTTCTTTTTTTGCTTCCCAGAGAAGAGAAAATCCTCACATTCTGAGATGCCAGGCCGTGTATCTACTTCCCCTCCCTTTCTCTTGCCTGATATCTTTCATCTTGTCTCCTGTTTCTCATACCCTCACCTTCCAGAATGATGTTTCCTGAGGACACAGGAAGAGAACAAAAGATAGTCAAAACACACGACCTCTTAAAGATAGGTGTACCTTTATCTTCTGCGCTTGCTCCCATGCCACCCTCTGCTTATGACACGTCACTCTCCTGAACCTTGGCTGCTGGTATAGTCCCTGATTGTCTCCTATGCAGACAAATAAGGGAGTTTGACAGGCTTGCTTGGGGGACCAGAGAAATAAGAAAGATATCTTCTTAACACGTTAAATTCCATGGGATTTTTTTTTTTTTTTCTGTCCAGAGAAGCTTTCCAGGGTTGTTCACTTGCTATTTTCCCCAAGTCTCTGAATGAGTTATTCATTTGAAAACTTGAGAAACTGAGCGAGGATGGGAATACGGAGGAACCCATGAACTGAATATAGGTTCTTTGAGGGCAGGGAGATGGCTTTCATTAAAGAAGTAGATTATTTTACAGTACTATATTATGCTAGATAGTCATTTAGTAAATCTTATTCAATTATTTAAACTTCATAGAAACCACTTTGCAGACTGTGTAGCAGAGACCACAGATAATACAGTATGCTTTATCACCTGCTTTCTGGCCTTTATTTCCACAGAAAGGACTTTCAGATACACTTTATGCTTGCAATTCTAAAAAATACTTTAAAAAATCAGACTTTATTGTATGAATTTTGTACTTTGAAACAGTGTTATGGAAATGTAAAGCAAAACATGTTTTGTTTGGGTATTGATCTGAATTAAATAGAAAAGCAAGAAAATCCCGAGTTAGTTAAGTAAATAGAAGTATGATATAATTGGGGGCTAGGAGGTGCTCAGCAGTTCTTGTCTCTAAATATTCCTCTAATAGTATAGATAGGCTCCCAATATGTCTCCGTTAGCTGTGAGGAGTCACTAATTTAAACATAATCTCCTGGGAGTAGCATCAAGTTGTCATTAACAATTGATGTTGGAAATATTTGATATCTAATTAAGAGTAGGAGTTAATGAGAATAGAGTCCAGGGTAGTTGGAGCAGGGATGGAGATAAAGCATGTTCACAGGGCTAGCTTTTCATGGAGATGGACTGAAAAGAGTGATGAAAATACAAAAGAAAATCTGCCCCAGGTGGGTATACCAAATCTCCCATTCTGAGGGAGATTCCCTTGCTTAAAATCCCTGCCAACAGGGAGGTGGTGTGCATTTTAACTACGCTACATGACCCAGCCTTTCTTCTCTGACCAAAACAATTTATCTTGGTTGGGGGGAAGGAGAGGGGGTGGTGAATCTAACACAAGAGCAGCTATTCAATAGGGGAGTCAATGACCTATGGCATGGCCTAATACAAGATGAGTTGGCCCAATTAGATTCTCACTTTTAGTTATTTGAACTAAATTAGTGGACAGAATTAGGAGCTGGAGTTCAAGGTATGCTATGGAGTGAAGTTGGCACCATGGTGGGCCATAAGGAAAGTGAAGATTTTAGGGAACTTACATTTTGAATAAGCAAAGGAGGGCGGTATTTAAGACCACCTAGCCCAGGGAAGGTTGATGCAGAGAGTAACTGATTCTTCAAGACTGTGCATAATCTCACAATAAACTTCCCTTCTCTTAGGATATTCTATGTGAGCTTCCGTTGTGGTCAAAGGGGCCCAACTAAAGTATTGCCTGATTAATTTTTGTTTAGGATAATCTTGACAGCAAATACTGAGGTATGTGACCATTATTCCACTAAATTCCTAGAAGTAAGAAATTTCTAGATGTGATAAGCAGACATTTAAAGGAATACATTAAATTTGATATGCTTACTAGCAATCTAATTTGAAAACCTCTCAGCCCATTTCAGACTTTTCAGCCCGCTTACTTCTCTGATCTAATCTTGTATGAAGATAAGTTCTAAGACTATGAATAAATTAAAAGAAAAAGGAAGGACGACAACTTTTTTACCTAGAGGAATGTTAGTAAGCTTTGAAAGACAACCATGAAATTATCTGTAGCACTTGGTCCCATCAGATAGGTGTAAATGACATTTCTTCCAGGTTTAGCTCAACACCACTATTCAGTAACACCAGGGTCTACCCAAACTGAGTATATTAAGACATTTTCTTTTCGGATTAACCTACTTTTGAAAGTATATCCTACAGAAAAGTCTGCTGTTGGCATCATTCCTAACATTTTGGTTTTCACAAACGATTAGCTCTACCATAGGATATGAAGAATAAATAAGAGCAAAAGATCATAAAATGAGACCATATTGTCCAAACATGCTATGTATGCCTTGGCAAACAGAACGCATATATTAAGACAAATCATATCTAACTTGCCAGAGAACTGGATCAAAGCTGGCACAAAAAAGACTTCTGTTGGACAGATCAGGAAGGGCAGCTTAACAGTGGTCCCCTTGAAGTAGGGAGACCATATAATTTATCATCCAGACTGGGACACTTCTGAAAGTGGTAGGGACACTACTAATAATTACACTAGGTCAATAGATGTGAACTAGAAGTTTTCCAGGAATCTGAATGTATGGTTGCCCTATAAGGAAGCCAATTCACCACTTCCTATGCAAAATATCTTTTATCTAATGGCCAAAGAGCTAAAAGGCGGAAAGTCCTTAACTTGGAAAGAAGAATGTTCTAAAATCCAGATCTCTTGAAAATGCATACTGTTAAAATGACTAATAAAAGTCAACAGACCAAGGGTTTTATCTTTAGGACCACAACTGCCACATTTTAAGAGGGTTAGCTTAGGCACTGAGGTGTTGTTGTGGGAACTTTATCCAACGTGAAAACAATGCACCTCCAGTATTGCTGTGAGGAGTCTTGGCTGCCAGGGTCTCTTACTCAGTTGCGCCAGGCACACCAAACCCGAAGGCTTCCAGGGCCAGGTCACATACACTGAAATTATTATTATTTAAATTGAGGTAAAATTCATAAAATTTAAAATTCACCATTTTAACCACTTACAATTTAGTGGCTTTTATTACACAGTGTGTGCAATGATTACCATTATCTAGTTGCAGAACATTTTCGTTACCCCAAAAGGAAGCCTCATATCCATTAATGAGTCAGTCCTCATATCCATTAATGAGTCAGTCCTCATTCCCCACTCTCCTCGGTGCCTGGCAACCACTAAACTACTTTCTGTCTCTATGCATTTACCTGTGTTTTTTCATATAAATGAAATCATATAACATATGGCATTCTGTGTCTGACTTCTTTCACTTAGCATAATGTTTTCAAGGTTCAACCATGTAGCATGTATTGATACTTCATGTATCAATTACTTTTCACGGGTGAGTAGTATTTCATTGTATGGGTATATGATATTTATCCATTCATCTGTTGATGGAAATCTGGGTTGTTTCCACTTTTGGTTTATTTTGAATAGTGCTGCTGTGAATATTCATACACAAGTTTTTGTTTGAACAGCTGTTTTCAGTTTTTTTGAGTATATATCTAGGAGGAGAATTGCTGGATTACATGGTAATTCTATGTTAAACTTTTTGATGAACTGTGGAATTAGTTTTATAGGCAGGACAGCTGTAAGAGTATTCTCAAAGTGGTCACTCAGGAGAGAGAGTTGGGGGTGGCCATCTAAGTATGGGAACATTTCCTCCAAAGATTGAGGCCCAAAGATGTACATCACTTTCTAACACTTAGCGGGAGTACATTGGTCTGGTTATTTCTAAGGTAGGGAGACTCAAGAAGGAAGCCTTAACACCCAACCCCCTTACTCTACCAATGGATTTATTTATTCAATAAAACTAAGTAGGAAATTTGGCAGTTTTTGGTTAAGAATTTTCTCTGTGTACTACATTTCTCTTGGTGCTACTGAGACCCTCTTATTTCTGAGGTTTATTTTGAGTTTAGCAATCTTCAAATTTTACAAAAGGAAAAATCACTATGTTTTTTATTTTTTATTTGTCAAACACCAATATCCTTCAGGGGCTGATCTTTCAATATCTTAAGAACAGTTTATTTCTTGTTTTGATAAGAAACTGCTGATATAAAAAGAAACTATCTTAAAATAGAGAATATAAGCACACTGCCATTTTTTCTCTTCTTAGAAGTATTATTTTATCCTTATAAAATCATTTTTATTGTTTTTTTTTCCCCATGAGATGTTTTGTTTACTAGAAATCAAACTTTTCTTTGCATAGGAACAGAGGAACCACATGTCTTTGAAAAGCTAACAGATAGGAGTCTGTGATTCTATTTTACCAATATTATTTCAGAAGTTTAAACAGAGGGTTGACTAACTTCCAAAATTAAATTGGAAATTCTGTGAGTTACTTTGGTTCCTTTTGGATGGAGGGTCCAAGAAACAAGTTTTATTCTGGAGTTTCTTGTTTTTCATCTAATGAACTGGGATGGAATACCTAGAGGAATTACCCATGCAATCACTACCTATTATGATTAGATGGTACTTATAAATTGTTTTCTAGCTTCACAAAAGTTCTAACTCTCTGCCTTTCTGAATGTTCACTCAGCAGATTTATTATGGGTGAATCCTTTTGCCCTCTTATGTGATAATTTCTTTGCTTTCAAAGTAGCCTTTTTGGGGAGGTGAATATATAAGAAATATTTATAATCATGATTATACATGTGTCAATTGATTATATTTTAATACTCCTTTATTCCAAGATATCAAATGAAAATATTCTTCATGCTGCTTTTTAGTAAGAGAATTTTGAATATTTTTTTCTTTCCACTATTGTGGCATTTATTTTGCAAAACAAATTAACTTCCCATTTATACTCCCAAGCAACACACCTTTATTGATTAAATAAGACAATTACGATTTTTTAAATTAAATTTCAAATGTTTCCTGTGTTATAAAACTGTCACAATCTATAAATAATAATAAAAAAATCAAGATCATGATTAATAGAATGATCAGAGGCAATGACAACGAGAGGAATGAACAAATGAGCAAGACTAGCACAGGTAATGTTTCACGTAGACCGAAAATGTGTATCATACCCTGGACACCTTGCAAAGATGTTGGAGGTCGGCACTTTGGTCAGATAATTAATTTTTATCATTTCTGAGATCCAGGTTGGCCATGTTGTGTGTGTGTGTATTTATATATAACTAAAAAAAATTCTACAGGATCAACCATGGAATGCAGATTGTAATTTGTTCAAGTTTTTTCTTTTCCCAGTTTTGTTCAAACACTATCATTGTAAACCTTGAGGTGTGAACATAATACTTTGGTATTCAATGTTGGGTAGAAGATGGTTAGCAAAGAAAAATCACCCTGAAGTTCCAGACTCTTTTGACTGAGAAAGAAAGAAAAATAACCAGGAAGAGAGAACAGCAGCAAAGGGGCAGCATCTGTTTCATTTTTTTAGGAACTGCATCTCATGGATCCATTCATTAAAATTCCAAGGTACCTATGCTTGATTTCTGTTAAGCTGTATTTTAACCCTGTTGGATTTGGAGTAGAGAAATAGAGAGAGGGAGAGCAAGAGGTAAGGACTAAGGGGGAATGTCCCTGCTGTAAGTGTTTCATATCAACTACATTGGATAATAACTACTATGGGGATTGTAAACTCTCAGGCACAGTAATATATTTTTGAACATCTGAGATACTTACTACACACTGAAAACACCACGAAATAAAAATAATCTCTTCACACTTCCCAACTGGCTGTTTATCAACTTTTTCCTTTCCCACATTTATGCATGAAGTGTCCCTTCACAGCCAGAAACCCTGTGGTGTTTTTGGCTCTGTTTTGGACAGTAACTTGCTTATTTTCAGAGTTAATGGCAGAAAGCAAAGAAAAATGTAGTCCATTAGTGTGTTACATTATATAAAGAAAACAAGATTGCTAAATACCGCCATCCAGTATACTTCCCAAGCATTTATTTAAACCTTTTGATTTCAAATCAAACATCAAATCGAACAGCTCCCCAATAATAGAGTCGAAAAAGAGTTGTCTCTGTATGTCTTAGAGCGATTGACCCACTTATTTAAACTTTCTGTAAACCCATCCTCTATCAAGCAGCCTCCAAGGGGAAACACACACACATATGTATACTTAAATAACCACAGCAAATACTGAATATTGACTTTCCTGTTTTTCTTTCCTTTTTCCCACTAAGGGAATAACAGTGTAGGGTTTAATTCTTTCCATGGCTATGTTTATGAGTTTGTGTGTGTGTGTGTGTGTGTGTGTGTGTGTTGCGAATTTAGCAAGCAAGACAATAAAAGATGAGCAAAGTCGGTTGCTGGACCGAAAGGGTATGTGATCCAGAAACTTTGAGGTTCATCAGGTACAAATTTTTATAATAGGTACATTGCTCGCTTATAGATGAGCCTGAAGCCAAATATATGTTGTCTGTCGGAGGGCTGCAAAGAACATGATAGGGCTACAAAAGCAGATTTTTCTTCCTTAGGTAGGGGATTCTCCTGCTTATATGCTATTTCAGGAGCAAAATTCAATGCTAGCTCATAGGCCAATGGTTCTAAGGAAATATTTTATTTTGCCCAGAACAATTAATCAAATTATGCAATCCAAGAATTAAAAGTTATTTTCTCTGTGTTCATGTAAAACC
>NW_020185325.1:7221073-7227515 GCF_003031525.2 Neophocaena asiaeorientalis asiaeorientalis | reverse complement strand
ATGCAGTTGTTCATTTATTCTATATATCTTTATAAATGCATAGGAAAGAGGGACTTCCCTGGTGGTCCAATGGTTAAGACTCCGTGCTCCCAATGCAGGGGGCATGGGTTTGATACCTGGTCAGGGAACTAAGATCCTGCATGCTGCACGGTGTGGCCTTAAACAAAAATAAATACATAAATAAATGCATAGGAAAGAGTTTAGTAGAAGACACTTGTAACTGGTCACAGTGCTTACCTCTTGGAAGCTGATTTGGATTAGGGTGATGATCAAGTGGAACTTCAGAGTTCTTGTAATGTTTGTAGTTTAATGCAAATGCATAAATGTGTCACTTAAGAAACTAAAAAGTGAAATAATTTGAGAAGTTATCTTTTCTAGGTGCTTGCCCTTAAACAGAATATCTAAGCTATTTAAGATAGCATGTTATTTTTTATGTAAAAATTTTTATTGATGGAGAGCTTCATTTCTAGTCACTCCAGTGTTTTGTCTTGTTTTTTTTAAACATCTTTATTGGAGTATAATTGCTTTACAATGGTGTGTTAGTGTCTGCTTTATAACAAAGTGAATCAGCTATACCTATACATATATCCCCATATCTCCTCCCTCTTGCGTCTCCCTCCCACCCTCCCTATCCCACCCCTTTAGGTGGTCACAAAGCACTGAGCTGATCATTCCAGTGTTTTTTTAAACTCTAGGGTTGAAACTTTTTCCTTTATCTCTAAGCTAAATCAAGAGAACATAAATATAGCGAAGTATTTCTTTTAGTTCTGTTTTCTTTGTAAGGTAAATATAAGTGAAGAATGCTCAGCAACATATTATGAAACAATAGGGCAGTGCTGAAAATTTCTAAGAATTAATGGCAGCATTTAGGACAGTTTGACAAGAAGGATCCCTAAGAACATGGATTTATTTATGGAATAAAGTACAAGAGCAAGAGTAGGAACAATACTAGATTTTATGTATAAGGCATTTAGTTGTAAATATCATAATCCAAAAGACTAGGGGTGCAGGTGAAAAATGCAGAATAGATCAAGAGTTGTGCAGTGGGGTTTTCACTTTCACCTGCACATGTAGCAGTTACTTTCAGTAATGATAGTTTTAGAATAGAAGGGACAGCAACACAACACAATATTATATAACTGGGATAAACCATTTCCCAGGGTCTTCATGCAAGGACAGTCACATAGTTTTTCCCCTGCTAGGTTAAATTTGGACTGGCTCAAACCTCCACATACCTGATTGGCCTGAACCAACCAGTTTACCTGCTTACCTCCTTAACTTACTGTCAGGCTCCCTGACTACCACGGCCCTTTGTCCAGTATGACACAAAAGGATCTTTCAATTATATTAACTAACTGTTTAACAAGATGAACATCTTGAATTTCTAGTAATTGAGAATTCCAGTGATTGTGTCCCATGAAACAAATAATCACTAAGATGAATGAGATCATGTATTGTTTAAATTGCATAACGAAATTTATGAAGAGTTGATTTACATTGAAAAGGGTTTATGTATAAAAGAAGCCTGACTTAATACCATGAGCATCACTAGTTGTGATATTAATGTGGCCACATCATAGTATGAATGGACCACCACCTTCTCTTTTTGAAAAACATACAATTAAAAATATGTTGGAATACCAAAGGCCATATTTTCAGTTTACACAATCTAACAATTTAACACTCACATGTCCATATCATCTTAGAAACTTTCATGTAACCTCACAATAGTTGAACATATTAAGGAGCAACATCTTTTTTTTAAAATCATAACGAAATTTATGAAGAGTTGATTTACATTGAAAAGGGTTTATGTATAAAAGAAGCCTGACTTAATACCATGAGCATCACTAGTTGTGATATTAATGTGGCCACATCATAGTATGAATGGACCACCACCTTCTCTTTTTGAAAAACATACAATTAAAAATATGTTGGAATACCAAAGGCCATATTTTCAGTTTACACAATCTAACAATTTAACACTCACATGTCCATATCATCTTAGAAACTTTCATGTAACCTCACAATAGTTGAACATATTAAGGAGCAACATCTTTTTTTAAAAAAAAATTAATTAATTAATTTATTTTTGTCTGCGTTGGGTCTTTGTTGCTGCGCACAGGCTTTCTCTAGTTGAGCCGAGCAGGGGCTTGTTGAGGTGCGCGGGCTTCTCATTGAGGTGGCTTCTCTTGTTGCAGAGCATGGGCTCTAGGCGCACGGGCTTCAGTAGTTGTGGTGCTTGAGCTCAGTAGTTGTGGCTTGCGGGCTCTAGAACACAGGCTCAGTAGTTGTGGCCCGTGGCTTAGTTGCTCTGCGGCATGTGGGATCTTCCTGGACCAGGGCTCGAACCCGTGTCCCCTGCATTGGCAGGCAGGTTCTTAACCACTGGGCCACCAGGGAAGTCCTGCAACATCTTTATATATATTTTGTAAATGATTTCTTCCAAAATATACCAATACAGTATTACTTAGAGTATATTAGCATCAACTTAAACTTGATAATAATATTGCTACCCCTCTGGCTTTAGCTCTGCTTAGCTGGCTGGGATTTCCCTGGATAGCAATTACGGCTCACAGTTCAGAAAGTCTAATAAGGTTGCCACCATTCCTAATAGCTATATTGTTTGGGCCACTGTTTTTACCTATAGGTAGTAATCCTTTTGTAAAACTTAAAGATTATTCTCGTCTTCCTTTTATGTAGCTCATCTTAGCTTGAATCTGTATGCATAATGCTCTATTCATGTCACACTATCCCGCGACCCAAATCTCTCTTGGAAAAGCCGCTAAAACTAAGAAATAGGGGGAAATGGCAATTATTAGTTGGCCATGGCACATATTTTCCTTTTCAGACCTTTGAATCATGCTTTTATAGCAGATCTATGATAAAGCAGTGCAGTGAGGCTTGCACAGCTGTGGTTTAACCTCAAGTGCTTTTGTCAAATTTTGTTTTTTTATGAAATGTATTTCACTTTTGGCATTTAGAAGATTGCAGCTTTGAAGAATTCGCGTGGACCTTCTGCAAGCATTTTATTTTGCTAATGAACTAAAATTGATCTCTGTAATTGAAAGATAATGATACTATTTGACTATAATGACTAAACACCAAGTGAATTTTTACACAGTCCTGGTTATAAAATGACTGCTTTATCTTAATTGTGAAATCAGATTGTATAGATCCTTGAAATTGTTTAATTATTAAAGAAAAAAACCAGATGAAAAGAGCAGTCAGAAGGATGCTGGACTGGATGTCTGCAGACTTGAGTTTTATGCTGGACTTTTTGCAAAAGCTTGGACAGATCACTTAATTTCTTGGGACTCAGTTTTTCACCTACAGAACCTGGTAGAACAAGGTTATTTAAGGTCTCTTCCAGCTCTTCTGTCTCTAGAATCTGAATCCCATCAAACTGATTTTTCATAGTAAAAAATATGAACAAAGCTTAACTGTGAAATATTTGACAAGCATTATCAGGATTGAACATGTTTTAGATGTTCAGTGTTCTGTTGGAGAAAAGAACAGTTAAGAACGACTCCTACCCCTACTCCACCCCCTCATAACATGTATTTCTTTAAATTTGAAACACTGTGCAATTGCCAGTTGCTCTAAACTGGTTTTATACTTCTTGTGGTAAGGATGGAGAGAGAATGATTCAGCCTATAATTTCATGGGGCATGTTGTGCTTTATAAACTCAGTAACGAACAGTGGGTTGGGTCGAAGATATCTGGATCAGCTTAGGTGATTTATAGTCCAGACTATACTTTACTAGATTTATGCTAGATAAACAGGGTCATTAGATTTTTTTTTTCCTTTTGGGGGTAGGAAAAAGAGAGACAGAAAAGCAAAACTGCCTGCAATACCAAAGCATCTGCTTTATTAAATCTTCCCCGGGGAGGTTCATTATTAAGCTCTGAAATATAAGCTTTTACTATAAATGGCAGATAGGGACCCGAACTCTCTTAATTTTTAATATGCATATTTTACTAATTTCATATTAAAATCAAATTTGCCAATTGGCTCACACACAAAAATATACTTCTTTGTAGAATTTTATGGGTGGATACAGATTATTAAATTGTATGGAGAATGTTCATATATTCATTTAAAACGATTCCTCTATGAGACAAAACATATTCATTTTTATTGCCTTTGCATTTCTAGAGTCTGTGTAAGATAACTGTCTTAAAAATATCAGAGAGAAGATTTTAGAAATAGGTAAAACAGACTTGCTTAATATACCAGAAAACATCTAGTTTTATTTTTACTGAGGGATTAAAAATAGTATATGCACATATATTTTGAAATGAAAATGTATAAATAAAAATGCAGTTATAGAGCAGATAACCTGAATTAATAGAGTCCTATTTTTCTGCCTTAGTATTCACATGAGGCTAGCTTTTAGCCATTTACATTAATAAACTTTTTGCCAAATAAAATCTGAGTTACAATACTTGGTCTGAATACATTTTTTTAAAAAAGACAATTTTTTTTCAAAGGAGTACATATCTTATTGCCTTGTAAAGAGGAATCATATTCTCATAGTCTTTTGTTCTGAACAAATTCCATGTTTGCCTCTCATGATTTTTTATTATTAATTATTAATTATAAATAATAATAATTCAGTTTAATTCAGACAGAAGAAAATAAAGTTTTTGCTACAATTCAGAAATTTCAAAACATTCAAGGATTGTGGTAGACAGAAAGCCTATTTTATCTAAACCTGAAGAAGAAATGAGAAAGGAACCACCTAGAGTGGGAAAGATTTTGGGATTCAGAGTCTATTAAAGGAAGGCCGAGGTTAAATGATGGTGAACATAAAGTGTTGGTTTAGGCAGGGAGTAAGCCCAGAGACACCCTGGATGCACCTGTAATTATGGCAAACCTATGTTAATTTTTCTGGCATTGGTTGGCTTATCTGAAAAATGGGGACAGTGATAGAAAGTGAATATAAGGCAAAAAGAGTGAAATCTGCTTATAAACCATTTATATTTGAAAATTATCCTAAAATGGAAAAATTATTTTCTGTAGACATTTAAGTAATATACTAAAGCAGATTTTAATGTAATGACTTACTAAAGAGCCCCAGAAATAGGGGTGTTATTTTTGGGGGGAGGATTATCAATGTTCAGAACACTGCTATCTTATTTATGGTATGAATTGGAATCAAACCTATTCCATGAAATCAATTTTTTAACAAAACTGATAGAAGGTAATTTAATTAAAAATCTTATGAAAAATGAGGTAGTTAAACCCCAATAAAAATGGGAGAGAGAGCACAAACATATCAAGGTTTATATATATAATTAAAATCTTTTTACACCATCAGTCACTTTCACTTTCCAAACTGAAACTATTTTGCAAACTGTTTTATTTTGGGTGGTATTCTGGTGATTACCTTCATCACAGTCATTCTCCAAACCAGGAGAAAAGGCAATGATATCACAACTGTGAGACCATGGTGCTGAACAGGTTTGTCGACTTCTGTACAGGAGACTAAGGAACCGGCAAATGCCTGAGTGAAATTGCTCTTGAATATACTCCTGCTCCTCTGAGCTGTTGCTTCAAGCACGGCAATTTCAAGTTCCCTTATGCAGGGGCTCTTTCTTTCTGGTTCTTGTGAGATAAATTTGCTAATACTTTATAGGCAATGATGAGTTGCACTTTGATTCATTAGGTCTATGGTTGCTATTCTGTTTTAGAGACTGAAAAGAAGGCAAATGTCTGTGTTGGTGTAAATATTGCTAGCTAGTGGGGGAAAGCAGCAGAGGATAAGGTCATCTTCTCTGTGTTTGGCTTCTGACTAGATTCTGTTATGATTTAAGACAACTGCAGCTCAGAGATTATTTTGCACTCACAAAATAGACCCGTGATAATGGTAAGAGATAATGAAAAAGGGCAACTTGGAAATGATAGAAGTAGAGCTGCCTTTGGTATGACTTGATAATGCAGTAGGAAATTCTTAGGATATAAGTGACATAGAGATTTCTGAGGATGGAGAGAGAGAGAACATTTTAGTGTGTCGTTTGTCTCTTTTACACTGGATATGGCTTAATATTGCTTTTTACCTTAAGATTTAGGTGGGTTGGGTTGGGATGGTGATTCACCTCAGTGGCCATAATCTTTTTAGTGTTTAGTGCCCCTACAGTCCTTAATCTTGCTTTAATTTCTTTTTTCTTGTACCCTTCCAGACTTTTCACACTGTAGGTATTACCCCAGCCCTCTATTAGAGAGATTATAGCGAAGTAATGTGGTATTAACTTGAGTTTGCTTTGCTCATTATCATGAGAAAAGTTATTAGGAATAAGATAACAGCTGTTTACAAAAACTGGTTTAGAGACCAGTAGTTCTTAAAGTGTGATCCCTAGACCAGCAAGAGCAGTATCACCTGGAACTTGCTAGAAATGAGAATTCCCTCCTTCCTGCTCCAACCCCCCCCCCCATATG
>NW_020185325.1:7176786-7221061 GCF_003031525.2 Neophocaena asiaeorientalis asiaeorientalis | reverse complement strand
TGCTCCAACCCCCCCCCACATATGGAATCAGAAACTCTGGGTGTGGGCCCAACAATCTGTTGTAACAAGCCCTCCAAGCGATTCTGTTGTGTGATAAAGTTGGGAAGGAATGTCTAGAGATCAGGGTTCCTTTTTTTCAGTTCTACCACTTTCTAGCCATTAGATCTTGGTTAATTTGATGGACTTTTCTGAGTCTCTGGTTCTTGTGTTTGTAAAATGATCAACATCGGCCTTTCCAGCCCTAACATATTGTGAGCCTTGTATTCTAATTACTTGGTGAAAAAGAATGTGGTAGGGAAAAGCACTGCCTGTACATACATTTATCTCTGCAGGTACAGAGATAAATCTGATATTGCTCAGTTACATGCTCCTTCCACATGTTTAATGTACAGTTATCCTTCTCAATTCTCATTACCTCTGTATCTTTCTTGTAGCAATGACTATAAAATAAAATGAGCCTACTAAGTCACGTAAGATCAATTCAGGTGCAAGTAGGTAGAATAGATGACAATGATCTTACTTTTAATTGTTGAAGATGACACAAAACATCAACGATAGTATAAAATGTAATTTTAAAGTACACAGCTTTTAGTGGAATGGCTTTCCCCAAATTCATCATAAACTGAGTACTCAGAAAGTACATAATTAAGTTTAGAAGCAATAATCGTGTGACACAACCCTCTTTTTACATTATATAATTTATTCAAAGTTTAGAAAGTGAAAAACATAGTTTTACATAAGGATCTGCTAAAGCACACTTCTGGTAGCCAGGTGGAGACTAGTTAGTTCAAGTGGCCAAAGGATAAACTTTTACTTGTGGATTTTCTTTTATCCTAAAAGCAACTTTTAAATGGTAACCTCCTTTTCAGTTTATTCAAAGGTATGTTTTCATGGTTTGGAAAGCTATGTCTTCTACTGCAAAATGCTAAATGTATGTCTTTATAAGTATTAGTTACGAACGTGAGTAGTTATATAAACTGAGATCTGGGTCTCCTCTAAGAGACTGTGAACCCTGGATAGTAAGAAGTCCAGGGGTTGACATTTTGTGCGTTTGGTTTTTTTCAGTACTGCAGACAAAGTTAACCCCTTTTATCCCATTGTTATACTAATCTGAATCATTATTTATATACATATATGGCATGACTATTTTTAAAAGGCACACCAGTGATAAATCTGCTTTGACTAATTTGAAATAGTTTGGCAGAAGATTCCGTATATTAAAAGAAAATTTAGTCCACCAGATACATTTGGCACAGGTATAATCTGACTTTTCTTGTCTGTGTATGTTCATAATCTCATTCAACAAAGTTGAATACAATATACACTTGGTTGCTTTGTTTAAAAGGCTCTGTCTCTATATATGCATGCTTTTTTCTTTATACAATTGAATGCTAATAATTGTAAGCTTGTTTATGGCATCATGAAAGCATATGGATATGACAATTTTTTATTATTATCTTGCGTTTTGCTTACTTTCTTGGTATATATAAATCAGGCAATTATTTTTTAAAAAGATACTTTTAAATGAGATCTTGGAGTAGCTTCATATAATATTATACAAGACCAACTTCAGTTGAGGGTGGCTTTTCTGCATTTTGTAGAAGGTGATAATATACTTTCATTTACAATAAATGATACCAAATTACTTTCTTTTGGCTTTCGGTGGACACCGACATTTTTTCATCAGAACCTGTTGTTAAAAATATAGAAAGAAGACAATAAATGGTCGGGCTTTCTTTTAGAGTGGCAGTTTCATTTATCCAGAAGGGGGAGCTCTCAGTCCACATGCAGCAGAGCAAAGCAGACAGTCTAGTATCTTATCTGCTGCTTGGAAATTGTATGACAGGAAAATATCAACATAAACCATGCGATTTGCCGCTGGAGCACGCTGGACCTCATCTGCTTAAAAAGATGCACGGATATAGTCATCACAGTTCATAATTTAATAAACTGCTAAAAAAACCACACATTTTCATTTTAGCAACTTTGGTCTCACAACTAAATTCACATTGCTACAAAGACATTTGAATTTTGCACTAATATGTCATGAGCACTGCACCCATTGCAAATTAATGAGTCTCTGAATAGCACTGTGCATTTGTCATTTGAATTTATGCTAATGCAATGAGGTCTCCTGGTGATGCTGATAGTCCATAGCAGCTGCTCGAACCACAGAATGTACCGGCACTTCCCTTCTACCTCATATTGCTACCTCTTTTCTTAGCTTTTCTGGCCTGTCACTCAGGCAGCAGTCGTGTAGCTGGTTATTGATAGGGCTGCTAATTATCTTTGACTTTACACTATTGGCCTGACCCCCAACACTGAGCAGAAGTAATGGATCAGTGTTGAGAGAATTATGTACATCACACAGTGACAGCCTCAGACCAGAAGGTCAGAATGAGTTCATTGAGAACCAATGGTATTTACAAAGAATGTTGGCATGGAAACTGGTAATATTTTTCAGTGATACTGTGTAATTAATATCAACAGATCAATCTAAGAAAGTGTAATTTTTATAATCACAATGAATAGCATTTGTATGTGTGTGCAAAAAGAGAGGATGGTCCTTTCAGTTTTTCCCTTTTCTATCCAATCTACGCTATTGCAATCTAAGAAAATGGTTATGGCAATGCTGCTGGGCTATCAGGGTGTCGGAATCTTTATCATGGTTGTACAAATTGCCAGTGGGTCAAAGAGATGTGGTGACAAAATTGGATCTGGTGGAGGGATTGTTGACATAGGGACAAACGTGTGGGAGGGAGGCACACAAGTAACTATTTTCACCAGACCAAGTCGGTGAAAAAAGGTTCACAGTGTCTGTTATTTTCTTTCCTCAAGTCTTAATTATGAAATTAAAGATTGTTTTAGACTAGTGTTTCTATTTGACTGGCTTCTAGAATGAAGAATGAAAGTATGTAGAGTTTATTCTAATAGATTCAGGAAATTGGATATGGTGTTTAGAAATGTCATGAAAAAATTAAGCAGAAAATTAAAACTAAAACCAAAAGTATACATTAGGTTATGGACCTTTTGAAAATTGTTACTGAATTTAAGAAATGCTCTTTTTTTCCTGAGGCCAAAGAAAAACATGTAAACTTTTTCTTTCAAACAAACACACACACAAAAACACCCCATTTCTTAAAAGGGACAAATAAATACATGCCCTGGTAAAATGTAGCACTGTTAGCATTTATTTTTTAGATTGTTAAAGAAGCTAAGTAAGAGTCAATTCTTGAATTATCTCCAGGGGAAAAAAACATTCCAAGGCAGATATGTGTAATTATTTGTTAAGCGATATGAAGAAGTACTGAGTATAGAAGTAAAAGTGACCTATTAATCTCAAATAGTACCCAGGAGCAAGAAAGATCGTTTCTTACAAAACTCATAAAAGGAAGAGGATTTTTTATCCTAACTCCACAGCCTAGTAAGCTGCTCAGATCACCAGCCCCAGGAGATGAAAACACTTCTGTTTGTCTCTACCTGTTGGCACCAGCCTAAGGGTTAAAGGACCACTGGAGAGAAAGGAACTTGTCTTAGAAGGCAGCACGTAGGACCTTTACTACAGTGCCTCCGTTTTCTATCAAGGCGGGGAGATGGTTTCACTCTTCTTGGAAAAACTTTGAAATGTAAACTGTTTCGATTGATGGCTCCTTCTGGCCCTGGCAACTCTTTTTGGTAGCTGGTGCTCTTTCTGTAATACTTGTTAAAAACGTCTCCGTAGCAAAGATGTTGTTTTTTATGTGATTTTTTTTTTTTTTTAAGTCAGCGCATGTGTGAGTACAGACAGGCTCTCATCTTGCTCGGCGGAGACTGGCAGGTGAACACCTACTCCTGTTGCCCTTATTCATTTGCAATACTTCATAAGATTAGTCTCTTTGAAAGCTGTTTTCAGTCTAAACTGTCAATCCTCTTCGAATGTGGTCCCTCTCACTGGGAATGACTTCTTAGAACTCATGAGAATGCTGTGGCCTGAAAGTCCCTTTCTTAGCCCAGAGATACTTCCATGAGTGTCTGATAACCTGCCCCTAAACCTTCTACAGCAAGGATGCCTGGGGGAAGCTTTAAAAAACTGGACACACTTGTAAGATATCGTATGTTTTAGAGCAGTCTTTCAACTGCAAATACAACTTCCAACACCATTCATATAATTGTATTCGTTACTTCCATTTTTGGTCAATCACCTATGAAATGACTGTGTGTATGACTTTTTTACATTCTTGTAACAGTCTTAAACTACATCCATGTGAAATTGATCAATCTGCTTAAACAGATTGATTTAGAGAGTGAAATTGGTCAAACTGCATAAACCAGTGTGAAAAATACCCATTTTAGTCTTAATGTTGACTACTTATTTTGATCTGATGGACTTATAATAGTTAAATTATTTCTTTATCCTGTGCTATATAGAGTCAGGTTCATGAGTTACATATTATTATCCATTGGGGTTATTTTTCTTTGTCTGATCATATTAGATGTATTATACTAGTCTTCTCTGTTTTGCTGCTATTGCTTTTCTGAAAGATTGTACTCCCTTGAATGCACCATGAAGAAGAAAGCACTGTGACCTCTTTCCCAGTGGAGCCAACCTCTCCCCCAGTGTTTTGCATTCTGAATTCTCCCACTTGCCAGACACTCTACTCACCAACAGCACATTCTGAGGCAGTGAGGCTGCAAATCAGTAGAGATCTGACTTGCAAGTGTCAAGGCAGGTGCTGACTAAGTGTATGGTCTTAAGGACAAGACGCCATGCTTGTTGTAGTCCTCTTCAGTTAAGAGGCTGCTCAGGTGCTCAGAGATGCTTCTTTCCCTCCATTCTCTTATTATGCACATACACACACATACACATTCCCTCATACACACACACACACACACACATGCATATAAAATATATATACACATAACTTCACATATACACACATACACAAAGACTGGAATTGTATTCTGTTGTTTTTAATTTTTAAAATTACAGGTAAACAAGAAACACTTCTGTAAAGTTATAAAAATTTTCTCAAACACATTTTTAAATTATTTACTAAAATACAGATAAATTTAATCCCTCATAACTCAATATGAAATGTTTAATTTCTTATGGCACTAAAAATTTAAGTAACGATAGATTCTGTTTCATCTCTGCATTCAAGTCGTATGTACTTGGTGCACTGTGGTTCCTGAGTGGCATGTATAAGCCCTACTTCAAGGTCCCTGCCTTCAAGAAGCTTATAATGTAGTATGAAAACAAATATAAACAATATAAATATATATAAAAGGTATAAACAATATAAAATTAATTTTTGTATTAAAGTGAAAGTGCTAGGTTGTATTTACTTTTTAGAACAACTTTGATTTCTTACATTTAATTTTCATATTCTTTGGTTTTCAGAATACATGGGAAAAATGTAAATCAGAAACAAAATGACATAATGGTTTGCCAGGTCAGTGCTTAACTTGCTTTTCTTTCCCCCATTCCCTCCTTTTTCTTCTCCTTCATCCTATTAGGGACCTCAAGGCTAAGCTGAGACCCTATCCCCATTCCCATGGCCAATATTTGAGCTAATTAGAAACAAAACATAGTATGAGACCTCTCTACAGACCCAAATGGAAGTCCTGGGATCATTGGCCTTCTTCAGGAAGGATTCAGTTTTCAGTAAATTCCTGCCCTTACAAGCTTTCCTTCTTTTTTTTACAATGGCTTAAATTTACTGAAGAGAATTATATCAAGTCACTCTCAGGGAGACCTTAATATTCGCATTTGTTAAGTGAAGATAAATTTGTAAAAATTGTAAACAATTAGATGATACCTAAGAAACATAAAGAAAAAAAAAATCTCTTCTCTATGCTTCCAAATGGTAGTGTCACAGAGTTCCAATTTTGATTACTTCAGGATCCTGGAAACTAATGCATAGTAAAACAAACAAAACAAAACCTAAAAGTATTTAAATTAAAATATGTTTTGAGTTTGACTAAAAAGTAGTGGAAAGAGGAGAATCAATTCAACCTGGTAATTTTATGTTAAGTATACCAGGTTGTACAGCACAACCTGGAAATTAGACATTTCTCTAGAAATTATTCATCCCATGTAAGTGAAACTACATACCAGTTGAACAATGCCTCCCCATTTTCCCCTCCCCGCAGCCCCTAGCCAGCACCATTCTACTCTCTGCTTTTATGATTCAGCCTTAAATAAGTAAATCCTGCCATATGTGACAGCATGGATGAGCCTGGAGGACATTAGGCTAAATGAAATAAACCAGTCACAGAAGGACAAATACTGCATGATTCCACTTACATGTGGTATGTGAAAGAGTCAAACTCATAGAAGTAGAGAGTGAGAAATGTTTTAGGGAGTAGATGAGAGTGGAAGTGGAAAGGGAAGTTGTGTGTAAATCACTTCTCTTAGGTGCCTCAATGAATCTCTGGTATCATCTTCTAAGTTCTTTAGCTCGGTTTGCTTTTAGTGAATCACTCACCTTTCTGCTTCTTTCTGCTATAGACACTGGGAGGTAAAAGGAAAAATACTCCTGAACTCCAAAAGTACAGAACGAGTATGCACCATCCCAATTGTTTATACTATATAGGGGGAGGGGCAAAGATATTTTAAAACTTACAAGTGCACTGATAAGAAAGAAATTATTGAAGAGAGGAAATTTGAGACTGTCATCTAGCATTCTTTTAAGGTCACTTGAGAGAGTTCTTTAAATCATAAACGAGAAAGAGAAATTAAAATGCCAAGAATATTATTTGAATAATATCTGCATAATGTAACGATAGGGTATTTGTGGGGCCTCATCCAATTCATGTGGGGACATTAGAGTAAATTTTGACACTTATTTTTAAAACCAGAGAACAGGGTGTTACATGTGAACTAAGGCCCTATAAGGGGATGCAGCTGACCTTGGAAATATGATCCATGGCCCTTAATTTTTGGTTTGGTGACTAGAAAACTTCAAATTCACAAGCCTGTCAGGCCCATGTCACATCCTTTGACCTCTTTGTGTTCCCTTAGGGCCCAATTTAAGGGTATGGTCTCTGCAGGGCAGGACAGGCATGTAGAAAGTGCTTGCCAAGTGATTTATTTCACTAAAATATGATAATCGGCTTAGTAGGAATTGGTAGCTTAAAAAATCATAAACATTATTAAAAAGATGTCTACATTTCTGCATCTTTCAAAAAAAAAGAGAGCCTTCAGAAATCTTATCTGGCACTATGAAAATAGAATCCACAGAATATTCTTCCCCTTCCTCCTCCCACTCCCCAATTTAAATCAACTAATTAAGAAAGACTGTAACTAGAAAGGAATGATTAACTCATTAACTTAATCATTGTCATACTTGTGAATATGGACTTGTACCAGAGTTAAGAGGTTAATGAATTCAAATATATTGTCAGAACTGTCTATGGTTTTCAAAGAGGAGGATTTTATGTTCTGTAGTTTATGTGCTTAGAAGTTAGAACTCAACTGTGATAAAGTTTGACATCAAAATAAGTTACTGAAATTGTGCAGAAAATGGTGGGTAGGAAAAAAAAATTTTCTTATCGTTGTTGCCAACACAAATGCTACCTTCACTGCAACTGCCACCAATACCACCATCATCTTCACATAAATTTTTCTTTCTCATCTGGGTAGCTGGGAATTAACTTGATTGGGCATAGGCTGTCCACACATAGGGATATTTGAGATCCCCAGATTTCTGTCTTTGGTCATCTTCTCTTCTTACTATGAATGTTTTGTAGCACTTTTATGTCTAACATATGCTGAAAATTTCTAAAATTATGTATACAGTCCAGCTCTCTCTAAGCCCATTACCCACCTTGTTATTCATCAAGTATAGCAGGCACTGAGCTAGATGCAGTGGATCCACCTGTCCTGGCAGTGCTTACAACTTGGGGAGATGCATTCAATAAATGATACAAATAAATATCTAATTATGAACTGTGATTAGTATTCAGTAAAGCACAGAAGATGATGAGAGATTACCACCTCTCATGATGGAAACTGATTTAGATTTTGAAGTTCCTCTAAGGAAGAAGCAATTGTGTTGCAACCTGAAGAGTGAGCAGGAATGACCTAATGAAAGATGGGGAAGGTGAGAACTCTAGGCAAATGTAACAGGGCATCCAAATGTCCTGAGGCGGGAAAGAGCTTGGCACTCTGACGAAACTGAAAGAAGACACATGTGCACGCAGGATAGTGAGAAAGAGTGGGTGATGTAAGATGAGACTAGAGAGGAAGACAGGAGAAGACCATGCAGAGACTTTGCTGACCATGGGATTTAGGATTTTATTTTAAGAGAAATAGAAAATGATTGACAAGTTTTAAGAAACATTGACATGATTAGAGTTTTGTTTAAAGAATATGACTATGGTAATATTTGTGGAAAATGTGCTGGATGAGGGAACATAGCAGAAACATGAGAACAGTGGTCTAGCTGAGGGAGGATGGTGCCTCAGAAAAGAAGGTGGAGATGGAGAGAAGGACATGGACTCAAGACAGAATTGATTGATAGGTTATGGATATTGACTAGATATTGAATGGATAGGTAGAATTGATAGATCAGATGCCTGCTGAACAATATGTAGTTGGGAAGGGTTTGGGAGGAGGCCTCATTTGTCAGAGATTTCCCACCCTATACTCAAAATTGCATGCTAATTCCATCCTTTGGGAAGAAGTACTATGCAGGATAGCCATGTGGCACAACTCCAGGGAGACCATCATGATGTTTCCATGTGCTTGGTATCTCCTAAAGCTGTACAGTGCAATGGCCCTGGGGATGTGGAATATTGAATGTGCTCTGTTGCCTGTAAAGATTATAAAATAAGATGTTATTTGTGTTGAGGGCTCCGATGTATGATTATGCTCTCCTTAGAGGCTGGCTGAGGACTGGAAAGTACAACCTGGCATGGAATTGTGTCAGTCCTTAGGAAGGGGGCACCTTTTGCTAATTGGCCTGCTCCAAGTACGGGGGCATTTAATGATTCACTGTCCAAAGTGTTGCTCTTGTATAATTTGTATGCCTGAAAGAGCGATCTTCTTTTAATTATGTATTCCATTAGTCAGATATTATATGTGTACCACAAATTCATCTCTTCAAACCATGCAAGATGGTAATTCACTTCTTCAGATAAATTGAACATACTTTTAAAAAGTTGGTTACTCTGCTATACAATTTACTGCTTTAGCAAAGTAGCTGCTCAAAGCGATAGGTTATCTTTTTCCTATGGCGGGCCAATAATCATTAGCCAAAACAAGAAAAGAAATTCCCAAACCCCCAAACCAAAGCAGTTTAATCTATTTTCTAATGAAAATAGATTCACAAGTCATACAAAAATACAATTTTGTATCATGGCTAGTTAAGAAATGAGACACTGAGGGGAAAGAGAAAGAGGAAGAGTGTAAGAACATAATCTTTTATTCATTGTGCTTTGAATCCTTATATTTCTTTGTTCCACTGCCTAAGCCCCGAATTTCCTTTCCAAAGACTTGGAAAATCATCTTTCTCCTCCTAACAGTTACTGAAAGCCATGACTGTTGTCTGGCCCCCAATATCTCTTTCTTGGCCACTCTATTATTGTTACAACCCATGCCTATGCTTCTCCCTCAGCCCATCTTTATCTGAAGGCCAAGATTCTCCCAGTGCCCATGGTGGGAATATGGGATCCAGCACCTCCTTAAACTATCTCTCTCCTGGTGATTTAAGTCCTGTTGTTTTTGCAATGCTCATGTTTCTTTCTCATACCCAATCTTAAATGCTGAAACCAACTACTTGGGACTCATCTGCCTCTTTTCTGAGAATCTCAGAATGGAGTGCTGTATGTGATGTAGGGACCTCAACCATACAATTAGAATTCTATTTTGGACATTTGCACAACTGGATGAGCTTATCAGTCAAGAACGGGATGTTGGGTAGGCAATTAATAAGGAAGCTTGCCAGGGGCTTAATGAAATGAAGTTCATGACTGGTTTCAGTTTATTGTCTGGTTCTCCCTCGCCAGTCTAATTAAAGCACAGATTTGAGAGCTAGAGGGGAGAATTGAATTCTGATTAATTTTCATGCTGGTAAGACCTTAATCTGATTTCTTACCTTCTCTGGGCTTTAAAGTCTGTAGTAATTTGGCATGTGCAGAACAACTGCCTAAATGCTGAGTCATTTTTGCAAGAGAACAAAGCTTCTAGAAAGCTCAGTGGACAGTTTTTCACTTCATGTAACCTGGAGTGAACTTCAGATTGGAGGGCTTACCATGCCTCAGTTGGGACAAAAGCCCAATGAATGACAAGGGCCAGCACAACGTATGCTTACAGACTGTTGCCGACTCCTCACTCAGGCTGCTGGTATTGAAGCAAATTCCATTTGGAGATAGGCCAGATTCTTCTGCGTTTCCTGGGGGGCCCAAAAATTTTATAGTGTATGTTTATATTTGTACAATCAGCAAATTTTCTAATTAAGTGAGAAGTAGAGTGTTTTACTAAATATATTTAAAATTATTGCCTTTAAACACCAAACTGGACTGTAAAGTATAACTTCCAAAATTGTAATAATAATAATATATTGTATAGTGTTCACTCTGTGTAAACACTGTTTTAATTGCTTAACTTATATAAGTTCATTTTATGCTCACAACTCTATGAGATTAATTTTCTCTTATTAACCTCAGTTAACATATCAGGATATTAAGGCAAACAGAGGTTAAGTGTTTTGCCTAAATTACACAAAAACTCAAGGTTATACAAAAGCTCCCACTTTTTTTTTTTTTTTTCTGGGAGAGTCTGGCATAAAAAAATTCATCAGAACTCTACATGGGCTGCTATTTACAGCTATCTTTGTAGGAGGAGGCAAAACAATCAGGAGATGGATACCTGCTCTAGAGACTCATTGAGTTGAGACTTAGTGACCAGGAGAGGAGATTGGAAGACTCAGATGGCTATGTAGAGGGCAGTACAGATAGTGAAGGAGCGTCATAATATTCAAGATACAAGGAATATATCTCTTGGAATTTTATGGGGATAATTGATAGATAAAGCAGTGAGTAAAGATGGAAAATAAAATAAGGAAAAGCAAGAAAGGTTAATTCAGGGAACTTAAGAGGACAGAGTACAGTCCTAATGCTGATCCATGCTTGAGTTGTTCAAAGAAGACAATTTTGATGTTCCATAGAAGAATCGATTGAAACCCTGACTGAATAAGATCGGGCTGCACTAGTGACCAGAGAGAACCTATACAATTGATTCAGTCCTTGGTTTGGGGGGAAAATAGGGCCAAACAGTTGAGGAATTTACCCAAGCTATGAGATACATGTACGACAGTCAATAACTGTATGCGTTAAGATTGGCTTCAAACATTACACATTCATATCTCAATCCAAAGGAACTGTCTAAGAATAGGGAAGTGATCAATTGGATGCAAAGGTATTATCTTCTTTTAAAATACCAACAATTTTAAAACGCTTACAAAAATTTGATGGGCTCCAGTGGATACGTTTTTCCGTCAGAGCTCAATCATCTCCAAGCCAAAGTTCTCTTTTTACAGTATATATTTAGTAATGTCACCTCTACTTTCCTGAAATAAACTCCACAGATAATATAAAATCAATAATACCACATTTATATAAAGTAAAAATGAATAAAAAGATTAATGTTAAAATAGTATGTATTCCCATACATAAATATTCTGGCAAAGTGACACTGGGAGATATCATGAGGTAGTCAGATGTGTGCCCCTGTTTGAAGAATCCCTGTGGATTTGATGGCATAAATGCAAACTGACACAGTTGTGTTATACCAGCAGCCCAAATACCATGAGTGGTGTTGCTGTCAGTGATGTGATTTTCCAGAATGATGAACAACTATAGGTATACTTTCAAACAAAATAAAATACAATCTTCTCTCACTTTTCATAGTAGTTACATTCCTCAAATATCATGGATATCAAAACAACATAAAGCACACTTTGTGTTTATACGTGAAAGAAACTTAAGTTGTAGGCTCAGGTTTTCCCCCTGATTGAATGTCTGGCATGATATTCCAAAGTCAAATGAGTTGCTGAATAATTTCTTGTGGTGCAAGGTATGTAGCATCCCTGAGACCTATTCACTAAATGCTAATAGCACCCTCCATCATTGTGGCAACAAAATAATTAAATGCCGGATCCAATCATGGGTACTCATAGTTTTTAGTCAGCAAAAGCATAGAAAATCAGGCTCTGATGTCAGTAGTGTGTTAGGATGATCAGAAGACCATTTTTAGCTCATCAGCACCTTGGCCAGGCCATGTGAAGGCAAAACAACAAAGTACCCCACAACTGAATGGCTTAAAACAACAATGATATATCAGTTTTCACAATTTGGTCAGTTGATTGGGTGGTTAATTCCTGTGAATGCCAGTTGAGCCTCTCCAGTCATGGTGACAGTCCAGAATAAACCCCATACATTTTCAAATCTCTACCTGACAAACTTCTACTCACTCTCCGGATCTTAGTTTAGATACATTGTCAAGGAGACTGTTTCTGATTCCACATACTAGATTGAATTCCCCTTGTAGTACTCCCACAGCATTCATTCCCTGACACTCACCACATTTTTAATTGCTTGGATATTTTCACGGTCACACTGAGTTCTGTGAGGGCAGGTCCTGTGTTTTACTCATCATTGTATCCTTGTTACCTTGTCCCAGACAGTTTCTTAAAAATTGTATTACATTGCACGGAGTTGATTTGAAATTCAGTTTGTGGATCAATTGCCCAAAAAAGTGTGACCTAATACTTTTAGAAAATATTGGTGGGTTATTTAAAATGTCATTGTTTCAACTTAAAAAATTTACCCTTAGAGATTAAGTGAAATAAAATTTTTGATCAATGGAAAAGTATCTATACAACATAATGTACATTCACTCTTCAATGAAGTATTGCATCATTACATTCTTCACTGTTCTGCTAATGGGAGATCAGAATCTTCTTTGCATACGCAACATTACCCATCTGGATTTCTAACCACTTTCTGTCCTTTATTTCTTGGGTACATACTTTGAATCTTGAACTTGGTTTGAGTCTTCAGCTATTTGTACGAAAACCCTGGATATCTTTTCCTCTTAGGGATTTATCTTCAGTTTTGAATCACCCACCTGTCTCATTACAGCACGCTCATCTGTTAATGGTTGATCCTTGTCCTGACTCTCATCTTGTCCCTCATAATCTAAACCTGATCTGCACAGATGTGAGTCTCAGTCTTCACCCATGTATCTAACTCTATATTTTGTCCTGAACCTTGTGAGAATCCGTGGTACTCACAGAATTGCTTGAAGGAAAGAATCTAGAACATGACTTCATATTTCCGCTTTCGCAGTATGGGCTCTCCAGGGAAATGAAATTGGTTTATTCATATTAACAATCTTTTAAAATACCTTCTTATCACCAATTGCTGAGCCCTTTCATGGTTCTCGAATGACAACTTTGGTAAAAATTTGACTCTAGTTAACATAAATTCCATTTCTTCTCAGTTTCCTAGGATTCAAATCACAGCGATTTTATTGTAATATTATGTTAGCTTAACCAGCGCAATGTACTTGAACTAAGACTGGAGGTCTCCCTCTGAAAAACAGGGGCTGGGTTAGATTATTTCTAGAGCCCTTCTAGAGCCCTTGCAATACTGAAATTTCTCTCACATTGCTTCCTTGGATGAACCCCTGAATTGCTGGTTTCTCTCTGCCTCTACTTGGTGAATATCAATTCTTAGATAAGAAGTTGAAACCTGGGAGAGTAAGGTGGGACTTGAGTAGGTAATTTTTTATTTGCGTGCCTGCTTTACACATATGCTTAATCAGCCTTGCAGTTTGAATAAGTAGAAGAAGCAACGCTATGTATTTGAGCTATTTTGAGACACTGAAAACATTGTGTCTCTTTCAAAATTGGCCACATCTTTTTGATTTTCTTCCCACTCTGAACATAAAACAGGTGCACGAGCAAGAGTTGGCACAAAGTGAAAAAGTTTTTGCACTGAAGACTGATCATTTCTTGTAGTTCACTTTTCTTAGTCATCAGTGTTGATTCAGAGATATTAAGTATGGTAATAACTTGAAGCCAAATTAGTCAAGATTTGGCCAGCGCTAACCAGGGTTTGCTTTAACTGTGGGAGGAACTTGCAAAAGGCAATATTGATTATGTCTGGGATATGCCAATTATAATTTGACATTCTGATTTCTGCTTTCTGTTTAACTTAGGAGCAGATTCTGCTTTGCTCCTTTTGTGAAAGACAACTGGATGAGTGAAGATTACTACTTGCAATAACACTAGAAATTTATCTGAAATTAGAGGCAAAGCAAAAACAATATCTAATTTTTGTTCATTCTGACTCAAAATGGGTGGAAGTGAGGAATATTACCGAACAACATTTTCTAGGTAAAAAGAGAAAGATTAAAAGAGTACAAATGCCAAGAGTGATGCTTGAGATGAAAATTAAAACAAAATATAATTTGGTACTTGGTAGATTCTAAAAGCGATATATAGAGTGGTGAGAAAAGTGAAGAAATTATGTCACCATGAAAAGATAATTGGGAACAGAAAGGATGCAGAATAAGTACATAGAAAATGGATATTTTAGAGCAAAAGTTGCCACTTTGGGATCAATACAATCTATAACCCATGACAGAGGTAATATTCTGTCTGAGGTAATTGTTCTTTAATATGCACAACAGGATGTTACAGTGGGACTCATCCTCTCAGTTTTGGCTGAGGCATAAAGACATTAGGGGCGATATTCAAGAATGAATTATGAGCGTGACCCCCTATCTGAGAACTAGAGAGATGACTCTGAAACCCATGTTGAGGAACCAAGAAAGTGGAGACAGAATAGGATTTTGTGGGGAGAGTTTTTGGAGAGAACTCTGAGTGCTATGAATATCACCCCTCCTCCTTGACATGGGAGTGATTGGAGTCTTGTTGAGAGAGGTTCAGCTCAGAGAACTAGATGTGTGTGTTCCTAACAATCGGGAACAGAGTAGACTGACATCCGACTCATACCTGAGTAAGTTAAAGCAACCTTTAAAGGAAAAGGACCATATTTGCAAAGTTTCTGTATGTGCCTCTGTTAGGGGGACAAAAGTACATGAAGTGTAGCCATGTGGAAAATTCAGTAGGAATATTAGCCTGAAGTCATTTAAACATGGGAACTGGCAAAAGAAGATGGTGTATAAGGGTGAGGGGACCCTAGAGTAAGAGGCTAAGAGCTATGTCACTGAGGTCAGAGACCACAAAATGATTAGGAGCAGCCAGCCACAGCATAGTCAAGGGAATTGCATTTTCAGGTACCCAGCATGAAAGTCTCCAAAGAATCTGCAAAAGCACCCATGAAAGTATGAGTCTGCCAGGCCTAAAGAACATTCCATGGTACCTTTTCCTGACTTACAGTCAAGGAATAACTTTCCTATCTCTTTTACCTCTCCTTCCTCCCACCACACATTTGATCCTGGAAGGTCAAGAAACAGCAGCTATTGAGTAAGGGAGGAAAAAAAAAGTGAGGGAAAGAGAGAAGAAATAGACCACATCTCACTCCTGAAGGCAGGTGGCCATCTGCTGCCAGGACTAGCTGGAGAGCAGTGGGGAAGAGTCTTACTTGTGAATGACGTTTGAGGGGTTAATTAATATGTTGGATTAAATATTGTAATTTCTGAATGAAGGGCTAAAGTGACCATAGGAATTTCTATTACCAAAAAGAGCCTAGGCAGCCCTGGGGCTGCCTAACTTTCAATCCAATGAGAAGGATAAAACTTGCCCCTGTGATCACGTTTTAAAGGACAGAAGAAGACAGAAATCATAGAGATAACTTTTGATTATGTGCCATGAGTACTTTTTCAAATTACTGGCTCTGGAGGAAAAAGCACAGGTCCTTTCTCGAAGGAGATATGCCTTTGAGCTACAGATCCTGAGCTTTAGATGCTGCTCTGTTTTAAAATCTCTGATGTGCCATTACTTAGCTATAACCTTCAACAATTTACTAAACTTCTCTGAATCTCATCTGTAAAATAAATCAAATAATACTTAACCTTGAAGGTTGTGAAGACCCAGAGTTATGCTCAAGAAATATTGTTTTTTTTCCTACCTTTTACTCCTTTTTCTAGATAAAATCTGAATCTATTATTTTATAAAATATACCTCATGACAGATGTGTGGTAAATGGTATGGGGGTATACAAAAAAAAACTCTCACAGTTCTTGGCTACTGTTTGTGGATAGATAATTCTCTCTAGAAAACAGATTGTAAATTCCTTGAAGGCAAGGAGCAGTCGTTATGATGAATGTCATAAAATATGATAGTCAATGGGGACTATCTGAGTTACAGAGGAGAGATCACTGACATGGGTTATTAGACAGTTGTGAGGTAGTCAAGTTCAGCTGTAAGGATAAAATCAGACTTAAACTGGATATGATAGGATTATGAATAGCATTTAAGTATGGGGAATAGTGTTTCCAGGTAGAAAAAAAATAGCTTGAGCAAAAGTGGAAACGGGCAAAGCATAACTAGGGAGTAATGAACTTATATTTGTGATGGAACAGAGAACTTGCATAGTTTTGGGAATCCTTTTGTAGAAGGAAAGAAGCCAGTTGGTGGAAGAACCTTATGAACTAAATACTTCTGTTGGCATGTATACTATAGTCAAGATGAAGACTCTGAAGGTTTTGGGTGGGGAAAAAGACATTGCTTTGGAAAAATTAATCAAGTTTGGGTTATAGGATGGATGAGCTGGGAAAAAGAATAGAAACTGTGAGACTATTTACAGATGATTATAATAGCTAAATCATGAGACTCCTGAACTTGGAAGGTGATAAATACTTGTGAGAATGGAGAGAAAGGGATGAAATATAATGAGAGAAGAATTGACAATTCAGAGAATATTTGCATTTTTAAACATTATACATGGAAAAGTGTCTAGACCAACACTATCTGAATTTTTTCTGTGATGTTGGAATGTTCCCTGCATTGTCCAAAATGGTAGCCATTAGCCACATGTAGCTATCGATAACTAGAAGTATGGCTAGTAAGACAGGAATTGAATTTAAAATTTTATTTTATGTTAATTATTTTAATTAAATTTAAATCATCCCATGTGGCTAATGGGTACTGTATTAGTGCAGCATCTCTTCCACAAGAAATAGCAACATTTACATTTGAGTCAACAATTAGATGGTTTGAGGATCGCATTGGCACTGTTGCCTCCTAGCTAGTGATTTGAGTTTGGCACTATTGCTGTCTTTGGCAATTACTGCAACAGTTTGAATATTTTATTACATTTTTCTCTGACCACTTTGTGGAAATAGAAAGATGAAAATGTTATTACTAGTCTTAATAAATGTGGGTCTTATAAATTAGGTTTAATTAAGGCATAGATAGAAATCGTTAAGTGTCCTGAAAGTGGTAAAACTTCTTTCTCAACTTAACCTGTGAAGTCAGTTAAGGAGAAAATAAAGATAAAGACTGCATATAAAAATGATAGAAATATATTATAAAACATAATTCAGGATTTAGATAATTTTCTTATTATTGTTAAAACAAATTTGTTATTATCATTGTTATTATTCAGCAGCAATTCTTGTAGATGCAATGACAGGCAACATTATCATTTACTTTTCTCACATTACATTTCTGTTTATAATTTCTATAATGTATTCTATATGAATGCAGGCATTTCTTCTATATATTGCTTCTCACAACATTGAAAGTTATTACTATCTTTATTTTATTAATGAAGAAAAGTGACTAATTTTTCTACAGTTACACATCTAGTAAATGACAGAGTTAGATTTTGAACAGATCCAGCTGATTCCTAAATTTCCAGTTTTGAAAATAGATAAAACATGGAACACACAAAAAACATCCTCCAACTATCATGTGCAATAGTCCATATTTTAACATTTAAAAAAACATTTATTTAAATATTTATTTATTATTTATTTTTGGCTGCGCTGGGTCTTAGTTGCGGCATTTGGGATCTTCACTGTGGCATGTAGGATCTTTAGTTGCAACATGTGAGATCTTTAGTTGTGGCATGTATGCGGGATCTAGTTCCCCGACCAGGCATTGAACTAGGACCCCCTGCATTGGGAGTGTGGAGTCTTACTCACTGGACCACCAGGGAAGTCACCCGTGTTTCAACATTTTTAACTTTGGCTGTTTAGATCAGGTTTATTCTCTCACCATTAAAGCTAGACCTAATCATATATTTGAATTGTTAGAGATTTTATGATTAACTACAAAGCACAATGCATTATTATATTAGTAAATAATAATTGTGTTTATTAATGAAGTAAAAATTAATTTCTTTAGACAATCCATATATTTTCTCATAAAATGTATTAGGAAGGTGTCATCTAGAAGAAATTCTACTTGACCATATCACCATTCCTGATTTTTTTCTGAGGCTAAAATGTTCCTATTCTTCAAGTTTGTGAAAGGAAGTAAAAGAATGTTGTTTTTGTTTTGTTTTTTGGTCCTAATCCCAGTTTTTGACAAAGTAACACAAAACTAGTTCTAAATTTTCCCCAAACAATCAGCAGCAGTCTTGCACTGGTACCTACATTTCTGAAAACCAGACAATCACTAAACTCCACACTGAAAGTCAGCCACTGCCTATATACTCACTCCATTTCTAAAATTCAGCCAATCCCTGAACTCCATGGTTCCTCCAAACCCAATGCAAAATCAGGTTTTTGCTTTGTTCAGGAGACTATGTTTTGCCTTCTCTTAGCCTGGGCAATAAATTCATCATTGTTTCATATATAGTTGAGCAGTAGTCTCTTCCCTCAATATCTCTTTACTATTATACTAGGTGAATGATGCCCTCCTACTATGACTAGTTATGTTTGGTAGGGGACAAATGATGAAGAGGTTATCTAAAAACTGAGCAAAAACATCTTTCTCTCCTTACCTCCCAGTTTTTGTAGCCCTCCTGGGGAGACTCAGAAAGATACATTGAAAGATGAATAGAATGACTAATTACAACTAAACCTCATAAACTAATAAATATTAAATGTTCTTCTTCCTCTGTCTTCACCATCTCTTGGGGTTCCTCCATTACCTCCATTGCTGTAAGAATGGGCTAAAAAAAAAAAAGAATGGGCTGAACTTACAGAAGATCCAAGTGATTGGGAGTTCTTTCCTGACTTCAAAAATAATTTATGAAAAGCATGATTTCTTTCATTATATAAAATACATAATATTTATATAAACAAACATTTCGTTGTTGATGAACAGTAAATTTCATGGTTATATGATTGATCTCTATTGTAATTTATGTTACAGAATATCCTTCTGCCATTTGTAATTCCTAATGAGAGGTTGTGGAATGTCATGCCAGCACTTACCACTGTGAGAATAGCACTGCCCCTACTTGATGGAGTGGTCTGTAAATGAATACATGGGCTTTGTGGTTGTTCCCTCAGGGCTACAAAATTCTTGGACCTGCAGAGCTAGGACTAGAAATCTGACAACATTTGGTGCAATATAATACCACAAACCATGCCCAAATTAAAACCACGGAGTTAAAATTTATCTTAATAGTAAATGAATGAGATTGCTAATGTGATTCCTATGAGGGACTAGAAATGGGGCAAGTGGCATAAGATAAAGGGTATAAATCTTGACTGGAGAGTTTTTCCAGGTCAGGTCTCCTGTAAAATGCAATCTCAACATATTTTGTGAGGAGATAATGTGAGGAGATAATGATTACTTCTACGGGATCAAGCTTTTAATACATATACAGCAGGGAATAGGTGAAATAAACTAGACACTAATAGGCAGTGGTGTACTGAAGTCTACATGTATTGTTTCACCAGAGCCAACTGTTACATTTTCAGGAATTTTGCTAGCTGGTTGACATCACATTTGTAGCTTGAACTCTGCCATGATGAGAGTATTTACAAGTTGGAAATTGACAAATACTACAAATTAAGGTTCCTTCTCACCATCCCCCATTGTGCTTATCTGTTTAATTATAGTTATCTTTGTCTGAAGATAGATTTTGACACCAGCTTATCTCTATGAGCCACATGGGCCCCATACTGAAAGTGGCAATATTCTTATTTCTTTGTGGAAAAGGGATAACAGTGGATAATGTATTTTCTGACTAAATTGAAGTCATTTATAAATTCTAAAATGAGGTTTAAAGGATAAGTCCTGATCCAGTTAGCTTTTCTTTTCTTTTCTTTTTGTGATCACATAAACTGTAGGCTTGTTGGCATCAGAAGTGAAGGTCTGTTTTCCACTGTGGCCGTACCATTTTACATTCCCACTGACAGTGTACAAGGGCTCCAATTTCTCCAATCTCTCCACCTCTTTGACACTTACCTTTTTTTTTTTTTTTTTTCCAGGGAAGCCCCCCCTCTTCCCCCCCTCTTTTTTTTTTTTTAATAATAGCCTAGTGTGTGGTTGATATTTCACGGTGGTTTTGATTTGCATTTCCCTCATAATTAGTGGTTTCATATGCCTGTTGGCCATTTGTATGTCTTCTTTTGAAAATGTCTATTCAGGTCTTTTGCCCATTTTTAATTAGGTTATTTTTATTATTGAAGCTGAATCCGGCCTCTGTACCCTGACACTGAATTAAATCTCGGAGACAGAGTTTTGGGTGAAGTAGAAAAGAATAGCTTTATTGCTTTGCCAGGCAAAGGGAGCCACAGTGAGCTAATGCCCTCAAAACTGTGTGTCCCAACCTGGAGAGGGTAGTGAGAAGTTTTATAGTAATGGTTCAAAGAGAGCGTAATCAGCTCGTGAACATTATTCTGATTGGTTGGTTGTGAGGTAAGTGGGAGTCAGTGTCATCAACCTCTGGTTCCAACTGGTCTGGGGTCTGCATGCTTGTGGGCAGCATACTGTTCATTTCTCCCACCTGGTGTGGGTTTCAGTATCTGCAAGACCGCTCAAAGATATTGTTATGTATATCCCTTGATGGGGAACCAGGACCTTGCCCCTAAACAAAAGGTTGCACTATTTTTTCTCTTGACTGTACCTCCCTTGTCTCTGCATTTCCTCCCTTCCCTAATTAGCAACTGTTTGAACCTGCTCCTTGGAACTCCGGGAAGGTCCTGGAGGCTGAATGAAGCCTGTTTCCTGTAATCAAGAAATAGGGGACACAGAAAGGTTTTTGTGCCCAGAAGCCCCACAGGGTCCTGCTCAGTATCATTATTATTATTATTTTTGCTATTGAGTAATAGTTTGGCTACTTACCCTTTATCAGATATATGGTTTGCAAATATTTTCTTCCATTTCATAGATTGCCTTTTCTCCTCTGTTGATTGTTTCTTTTGCTGTGCAGAAGCTTTTTAGTTTGATGTGGTCCACCAAAATTAAAAATAGAATAACATATTGTAAGCAGATAGGGTAGGTAATTCCCCAAGAAAGAGAACCAGGCATGCTTTTCTGACATAAGACATTTTTGGCCTAAGAAATTTTGTGATCTAAGCTTGGCCACAATGCTTGCCCTTGAACAGGTATCAGTAATTAATGATCTTAAGGGAAGTAAGAGAATGCAGGAACAAAGGAAAAGCAGTCAAGAAACAATAGTTCAATGGTAAAACAGGTTCCTGGTTCCTCCTCAAGGAATATACTTAACAATCTGATACATATCTTTGAGCTCTGCAGGAAATAATGCACCCCATCCAGGTGGAGGATGGAATGATGATGTTGACCTTTTCTGACTTTTGTGACTTCAGTCAACTAAAGCTTGGATTCAATCAACCTTTGCCCCAATTTTATGCAGAATTCTCCTCTGCTCAAGCCCCTGCATGAATATGCACATACCCTTAGCTTAACGCTTCCCCAGTTTTGCTGTTCTGAGGGACACTGCTTTGGGAAAGATCCCGGGTGTTCTCCTTACTTGATGCAAGTAATATATTCTTACTTCTCCTGATCTTTGTCTTGGTTGTGTCTTTCAGCTTGACACCCAACAAGAGTCAAACCCAGTTTACGGGTAACAATATGGTCCAGCAACCCCACTTCTGGGTATATACCCAAAATAATTGAGATCAGGATCTCAAAGGGATATCTGTACTTCGATATTCATTGCAGCATTCTTCGCAATAGCCAAAATAAACAATCCAAATGTTCATCAACAGATTAATGGATAAGGAAAATATAGTATATACATGCAATAAAGTATTATTCAGCCATAAAAAATAAGGAAATTCTACCACATGGAGGGACCTGGAAGACATTATGCTAAGTGAAATCAGTCACAGAAAGACAAATACTACATGATTCTGTTTTTCATTATATGAAAAATCTAAACTAGTCAAACTCATAGAAGCAGAGAATATAGAATGGTGGTTGCCAGGGGAGGGGGAAATGGGGAATTCCTGTTCAATGGGTATAAAGTTACAGTTCTGCAAGATGAATATGTTCTAAAGATCTGCTGTTCAACATAGTGCCTATAGTTAAAAAATATGATATTGTGTACTCAAAAATTTAACAGGATAGATGTCATATTAAATGTTCTCACCACAAAAAACCAAACAGCCCTCTCCCCCCTCCCGTACCCCGCCCCCCGCAAAAATCCCAAAGGGATGCAAGGAAACTTTTGGAAGTGATGGATACTTTTATTACCTTGATTGTGGTGATGGTATCATAGGTGTATACAAATATCCAAACTCATCCAGTTGTATACATCAAATATATGCAGGGTTTTTTTGTACACCAACTATACCTCAATAAATCTTTGAAAAAAGAAAAGGTCTAATGACTACACCTTGTTTAACTCATTCTTTTCCCTCCCATCCTAGCATATTGGTGACTGTTACAAAAATGAGAAATTCTGGATATTTGAGCAAACAAAGGATTCCATTACCTCAAATAATTGTAAAATCTTAACAAATTTTCAGTAGAGATGACTGTTTCTTTTTGTAGGCTAATCTTTTAGGAAGTGCTTCTAGAGTTGTACCAGCATCATCATAATAAATTAGCAGTTAATGATTGTCTCCTCTGTGATCTCTAGCAATTTTGAAGCCAGAATCAGTCCAGTTGGAGTAGCAATGAATGAGGGAAAAGAGTTTCTTGGTACTCTGTGAAAGGGGGTCTATGAGATTGTGGTGGGGCTGGAAGGGATAGGCAACACTTTGGAAGATTCACCTCTATAGAAACATGGTTGGCTGCTGATCATTGTTAAAGTTAAATGGCAATTTGTATGAACACGTATTTTTTTGTTTTGTTTTGTTTTGCGGTACGCGGGCCTCTCACTGTTGTGGCCTCTCCCGTTGCGGAGCACAGGCTCTGGACGCGCAGGCTCAGCGGCCATGGCTCACGGGCCCAGCCGCTCCGCGGCATGTGGGATCTTCCTGGACCGGGGCTCGAACCCGCGTCCCCTGCATCGGCAGGTGGACTCTCAACCACTGCGCCACCAGGGAAGCCCTGAACATGTATTTTTAAGGCTCTTTTAATTTTTCTTTTCCTTTGCTGTTTATTGCTGTATTTCTGAGAAATTATTTGGAGTTAGATCTCATTTCCCATTTTAGATTTTATTGTTAATGTAGTACATTGATTCCTGTATCTGGCTGCACATTAGAATCACCTATGGAGCTTAAAAAAAAATTCCTGATACCTGGCCCCTATCCCAGAAGAATTAAATTTGAGAGCAATTGAGAACCACTGCTCTGGAATGTAAACTTTTAATAGGGTCAAGATAGCCTAATTTATTTTCATTCCATCATTTGAGTTAATTTCTAAATTGTTTTTTTAGCGATTACATTTTCATATGGTCTCTTAACTTTCTTTTTCGTGTATATGAAATATGTTTGATCAGATGACACCTACTGGATAAGCTGCTGTTTTGTCCAGGACATCAGCTTTACAAGCTTGTAAATCTGATAAGCAGTTGTAATGCTTTGTTTTCTTTGATTTAAAAAAGAACCTATTGAGACATCAGCACATCTGGAGGAAAACATGCTTTTAATATTTAGATTGTTATTCACTTTGAATAAAAGCTATCAAATTGACATGTATCTTTAAAAAATAGAAATGAATCCTTATGGGTAAGGATTTGATGTGATGTTAGGAAGAAAGCCAAACTAGGCAGAGAGGCTTAAGGAGTTTTCCTCATTGCCACTTTATCACGGGAAAGGACCTTTGAGGATATTGAAATTTGACTCTTGTCTGTTGATCTCATAAGAGAAACAGCTCCTGTTAAACATGGTTGCTTTGGTTTTTGCTTTTCTTCTGCTGGCTTATGCAGCAGTTTGTTGATTTAAAAAAAAATCCTCAAGGCATGAGGTAAAATGAATGCCATGTTCTGGTGACTGGTATATACCAAACTAGAGGCAAATTCACATGAGAAAAGTGCTCGACAAAAATATTTCATCTAAGATATTTTCCAGCTGAGTTGCCTTCGCATTCTGTTCCCACCACATTCTCTGAATCGCACGGTGGAAAAGCTGAGACTTTTAACTTATGCTCTGCAAAGTACTGGGAACTTGCGCACAGAAAACTAGGTCATTTTTTTTTATTGCTGTCTTTCAGGGAGGGTTTAATTCTTTTTTATATTGTTTATGTAAGGGAAGAACAAATTTAGGTAGAATTTACTGAATTTCCGAACTATCAACTACTCCAGTTTTAAGTTCCCATGCTGTATAACAGTGTACCTTGTTATCATTGATGAATTAATACAGATCAAATGATAATAGCCTTGGTAGTCCTAATTTGTGTTTATATGTGTTGCAAGTATAACAATATAGAAAGCCTAATATTGTACTTAATAAAATGTTTATTAATAGCATATGTGCCAATCAACAGAGACCAATGTATTTTATTGAGAGCACATTGCCTAAATTTTGGCTGTTATCAATATTGATTATTTATTTCTTGCCAACAATATGTTCAGATGTCTACAGTAAACATAAAGTTTCTTTCTTAAGAGCTTACTGTCAAAATTATATATTACTCAGCAGGACTATCCAGGCATGAAGTGAGCATATTACTAGAATCTTCTATGTGTATATTCTGCCTTCCTTTCTAATTTAGGTCACGAACCATTTGCCAAGGACCATGCTTAATCCTATCTGCACTTATAGAATGGTATGTGAAGGAGATCCCTGCAAATTTATTGAAGAATTCCATTAGGGGAGACAAACCAACTTTACCAAAGAGATTGTACAGTTTTGAAAAATGGCTGACCTAGAAGAGTAGTTGGTCATTCATGAAATATTTATTGTCACCAGTTTTATAAAAGCGCCACCATCCTCTCTCTCTCTGTCTCCATATATGTATGTATGTATGTGTGTATATTTTTTTACCTTACTCCTGGCTCTACTATTAACTAGTTGTGTGACAGCAGGAAGATCATGTAGCCTTTCCGGGACTTAGTTTCCACATCTGTAAAATAAGAGTATGATCTACTTTATCTCCAAGAACATTTCCAGCCCTTAAATAAACATTATTAAAAGAGGGCTTCACTGAAAACATAGTCATTCTTTAGCAAGAAATTATCATTGAAAAGTTGATAAAAATTGAGCGCATTAGTAAGAGCTAAAGAAGGCTGGCACGTGAATCAGAAGATGTGAGGAATCAGGATAAAATTCCTACCTCGGTACTCTTCTTTTCCCCTCGTGGAATGGTCTTCCCCCACACTTACCCCTGGCTCTCTCCTTATCATCCCCCAGGTCTCTGCCAACAAGTCATGTCTTCTGAGAAGCCTTCCACAATTAACCTATTCACAAAAGTCTCCTTACCCACATCTCTCTATGCCATACCCTGCTTATTTTTTCTCATAACTTTTATTACTACCTACCATTACAGTATATTTTGGTTTATATAGTTACTTACCTGCCTCTCTCATTAGGATATACACTCTATTATGAGAGAAATTTTACTTATGTGGTTCACTGTGGTTTCACCAGCATCTAGAACAGTGTCTGGCACATTGAAGGCATTATTAATATTTATTGACAGAAAAAGTAAATTTCCTTACAATGACTCCAATTTTTGAACAATAGCCTTTCCTTTTTTTCCTACAATATCTGTTAATTTTCAGAAGTAGTATATTAGCTAAATAGCTTACTAATTTGTGCTAGCCTTTGTAGATAAAATTTCAGTTTTATTTTCTCCCTCCCTCCCTTCATACCTTGGTTCCTTTGTTCCTTCCTTCCTTCCTTTCCTCTTTTTCTTTCTTTTGAAATGTGGGACGGAATTTGGAGTTAAGTAGTAAAAAATGTGGAGCCTTTACTTTCCTTTTTCCTAAATATCAAACTAGAAACTTTATGATATTGAACATTCTCATGAGTTTCATGTTACTTCCAAGCTTTATCAAAACAGATATAAGAAATAATTCTTGCAGATTGTTTCCCATTTTATTTTTAGGATAACCTGAATGTACATGAATACTAAATATATATATATTTATATTTATTGTTAATATTAAAATTAGCTTTTTGAACTTTGTAAATTATTTGTGTCTCCTCAGGTCAGAACAACAGACTGTACTTTTATTTTTGATTAATTCAAAATAAAGCGTTCATACAGTGAAAAGCTGAACTGTATCTAAATTTGGTTCCCATCATGACTCATTAGAATACTTAGACAGTTACATTGTCACTGGCTACAAAGTCGATGGGAGCAGCTGCATAGGATGAGATAACTCTATAAGGAGAATCTCCTTGGGATTCAGTAGGTGAAAAATGGTTTCTTTTGTTATTTGGGGAAAAAATGGAGTTAAATTGCTTATATCAAACTTCTCCTCTCTCTAAACAAAGACTGTAAAACTCCAAATAGAATAAAAGAAGTTGATTGTTTGCTTATATGAATCTAAATAATCAATGTATAGCAAAAGCTTAAATTATTCTAATGAAATAAGGAAAAAAAAAGCAACCATAGTTATTTTATAGTGGCTTGTGTTTCCAGTGTAACTGACACTGATTTAAGGCTTATATTTTGTATTACATCCAATCATATTTATGAGTTCTTGCTTTTTATCAATTATCACTAGTATAGCAAATGTACTTCCAACTACATAAATATACTTTTAGACATAAATTTGGGTGTTTGCACTTTGACTTCATGAGTTAATGTAACTATGAAAGAAAATACCTTAAACAAATTGGAATATCAGCTTTCATCTTTGGATATAGTCTAATTCTAACCTCTGATACACTACATATGTATTGCTGGTCTCTGCTCAAGAAAGAAGCCAGAGACAAAGGCACTTTGTGTAATTTGGTGCTCCTTGCTGCTTGACCCACTATCGTTTTACTGTGGCTCCTGGCAACGGGAGGCTTCGATGGACTATGTTCATGTGACAACTGTCTGCCATTAACATGAGAGAAAATGAAGGACTCCCAGTTTCAAATAATATGGGCTCCTTAATCTTCACAAGCACAGAAAAGTCAATCAAAGTATAATACTTGTTCACCATCAGTATTAAGCTTGTATTTCTGTTCTTTCTGAAGCTGAGCAAATGGATTTAAATCTAGGTAGTTAGGTTTATACAACCAAAACAATCGTGTTTGTGCTGGGCAGTGATTGCACTTGTAGCTCTGCTCATTTTAAAACTGACTTATGGATGAATTACGAATCAGACATTGGCCTAGAACTTACAAAAGAAAAATTTTGTACCAGTGACTCCTGGTCTCAGCAAAGGCAGATTTTACCTGTTTTTGGACTATTGGTAAGTACAGTAGGACAAGACTATTAAACTGTTCATTTTACTAGTTAACAAAATTGAGAATTTGTACTTGGTGTGACTGAGACCAGTATAGCTAGATTTTGCCAGGTATGAGCTGAACTTAGGTCACCATGTGGCATGGCTACAGATTCCTCTGTACCCATCTGGGCTAGATTCATAAATAAACCTTCTCAAGACATCTTGGTAGCCACTGCCACATGAACCCTCTTGAGTTCCAAAACATCCTATTTTTCAAAAGTAAAGTACACAGTAGTCATTTGATACAAATCTAAATTATGCAAATCCATGCTTGGGGGTCTATAGAAATTTATTTGATTTATTGAAGAGTTTCAACCACGTGGATTATTACATTTAAAAATCTGCCTTCAAGGGTACTGTTAAGAATATTTCTGTCTAGGTTGCGGAGCCCATAGACACATCCTAGGCAAACTGTATAATTTTCTGGGCTCATTCAATCTAGTTCAGTTAAAATCTTAAATTCATTGACTGATTTGAATTGTATCACCATGTCTGCTTCCAGAGCAGGGTTGACCAGAAGTGAGGAAGGGAGTGAGGTCTCTTCTTTCATTCTTCTCACTCTGGCATGTTGAAAGGGAGGGTCTCACACTGTGTGTTTTGAATTTCTCGTCTTCCTCCTTATGCTGGGTCTAGCTCCCCTGGCATTGTGAGAAGGAGCGGGGAGGGATGAGGGGGAAGGAGAAGGTTCGTTAATTGGTTTTCATTTAGTTATCGCTCCTTTTTTGGCTTGAATTTTAGTGATCCTGGCATGGCAGGTGTCTGAAAGCTGGCTCTTTTGAGGGCATGTGTCCAACTTCTTCAAAAAGCTCTGGGGGAGGGGAGGTGCCTTACTCTTCCCTGCTCTACAGGCTCATGTTTGAATGGTAGTCTCCCTCTTGGGTGGAATTCAGGTTAGATAGCCCAGGCCTAGCTACTCCTTGTAATGTTCACTTGAATGGTGGAAAACTGGTGTGAACCTGCCAGCTGTTCCTACCTTGCTCTCCATCTCCCTAGTTCTCCTTTTCTCTCCTGAAATAGACACTGAAGCAGACTAGCAAGTCTGCTGCCTCAGAAACCCTCACAGTGAGGAGTGATATTCTGGCATCCTCCAAGTAGCCTCCTCTGAACTTCACGAGTGATTCTCTTGGATTCTTCCTCTTTTATCCAGTAGAGGGAAGGCAACCCTTTCCCTTACCCATGAGGAGGCAAGAGAATCTATTATCACCATGAAATCTGAATTTCCCATGAGGCTAATGATCCCAGTGACTCTTTCTTCCTCCTTTTCCCTGGCCATGGCTAATATAGATGGCAGAGGCAGTAGTAGGACAGCAGTAGTTAATTGGGTAGAATCCTCTCAGCTGACTCTTACTAAGCCTTGGGGAAGGTGTCTCTCTCTAATCATTGGTAAATCTCTTTAAAATGTGGAAGTATTAAGCTTGTCCCTTTCCTTACCCTTGAGCCCTAGTTGCTTATTTCAGGATTATAGAAAAACCCAACATCTGTTAAAAATATCAATAATTTCTCACTTTATGTTCAAAATCTGAAGCAACTATTCTTCCTGCATTAAAAAAAAATTGTGCTAACAATTCCACATTTCAAACCTGGTAGGTCAGGTAGATCAAGCAAGGAACCTGTATTTTTCTTATTTCCTCCTGGAGATGACATTTAAAATGTAAACAGTAATATTCCTATCCTTTGTAATATATGGATTATGTGACTGTTGAATTAGGTAAGGTTTTCATTCATCTTGTACATAAAATGTGACCAGTGTATATTTTTCAAGCATCATAAAAATTAGGGTGCAATAGAAACAAGTTCCCTGCAATGTTTTATATAAGTAGATTCCAATGAAATGAGCATTTCAAATAGAGTAATTCCCAATCTGTATGGCCCTAATGATTCTCTGGCTCTAGCTTCAAAATTAATACGGTTATTGGTATTAATGGCAATTATTTTCCACATACTTATTCAAATATTAATTTAAAAGAGAATTTATTATTGCTTATATTTAGTCTTTGTCCATGTCATTTTAGGGCTCTGAACAAAAGCAGAGAAGTAATTTGACAAAGAAAATTCAATGCACTTGAATAGGATTTATGAGGACAAAATTACATGGGGATTATTTCTTACCCATGAGTAAAATATGTACAGAAGGTGGAAAAATATTGGTGTGTAAGGAGGCTAGGAAACTGGTTTAAGAAGGAGAAAGGTAAATTGCATTGGCCAGTGATAGAAGGGAGAGGGTAGAAGATAGAACACATAAGATGGTCAAGACCTGTATTGTAGGTGTGGGGGACAGGTGAGAAGAGAACAGAAGTCATGTAAATTATGAGTGCTGTCAGGGAATATATAGAGGGGTAGTCGTGTTGCTGAGAGGTGGAGAACATGAGAATGTCTTCACTGATGAGTGAGGTTCCAGTGGGTACTGTGAAAACTCTAATGCATCATTATTATATATATGCATGATATATAATATACATACACACATACATATAGGTGCACATATACATATATGAGTATATTTCTGTATTTTATATTCATGACTGTATTATGATTATATTAAATGAACAGAATAACAAATGAGTACAGTTTAAAACACAAAGATTATAGGTTATATTCAAGAGAATATACTCTATCAGTGTGGGAATGTTGCTCCTTGTCTTACACTCTGTTGAGAGAGAGGGGACTTGGAGCCTCAACTGTTGCCTGTTAACCAGGTCCTTTCCCATTCCTGTCTCCCAAGCAGTTCTTGTTCCTCCATCCTAGCTCTCTGTGATGCTAAAATGGAGTTGATTTGGTGGTCAGTAGAGCATCACCAGCCACCTCATCGTAATTCTTCCTCCGTTATGAAAGGCCATTCTGGTTACAAATTCAATTTCTTTTCACCTCACACCTATTCTGAACTTCACAGATTCCTAGAGACCTTTGTTCCTTTACACCTTCCTAAGAATGAAAAATGATCATCTCTGACCTTTGTACCATTTGAACCCCTGAGACTAGCTTAGAGGCTTGATCTCTGGAGGGTGGTGGTGGGGGTGTGGTTGTGTAGGACTGGGGTTTCATTTGCTTAGTACCTGGCTGTAGAGCCAGCCTAAGAAAGGTGTGCAGGAGTCCAGTCAGTGTCTTAGGGACTGTGTCTACTGGGCCTGATCTGGTTTGGCATCAGTGTTTCAAAGTGCTCACAGTAATCTTTGCCACTGAGTGAGGTCTGACTAGATTAAAGCAGGAGTCTGGTCGGTATGTACCCAAGAAAGGAGACTGATGAGAGATATACTGCGGTCAGAGTCCTAATCCAGTAGGACTGAAATGGCTCCAGGAAACCAAGGATGATCCTAGCCGTGAGAAAGGAAGGGGATATGGTCAGTGCTGAGGGGCTGTAGTTCAAAAGACACATGAGTGTTTGGGACCTCTTCCAGGAGCCTTTCACACTAATTTAGGTCAGAAGGACTAGTCTTTCTAGTCTCAACCTCCTGGCTGAGGAAGTGATGCACAAAACACTGCCAAAGTTTGCTGTAACAGTCAACCTGTAGAGGTGGAAGGTCATCAGTACATTGCTGGGCAGTCTAGGGATGGCAGGAACCTACTTTGCCCTTTGTTTTTGTTCACATTTGGGTCAGAGACCTTTATTTATTTATTTATTTATTTATGGCTGCATTGGGTTTTAGTTGCTGTGCGCTGGCTTTCTCTAGCTGTGGCGAGCAGGGGCTACTCTTCGTTGCAGTGTGCAGGCTTCTCATTGCAGTGGTTTCTCTTGTTGCAGAGCGTGGGCTCTAGGCGTGTGGGCTTCAGTAGTTGCAGCACACAGGCTCAGTAGTTGTGACACGTAGACCCTAGAGCACGTGGGCTTCAGTAGCTGTGGCTCGTGGTCTCTAGAACGCAGGCTCAGTAGCTGTGGCGCACAGGCTTTGTTGCTCCTCGGAATGTGGAATCTTCCCGGACCAAGGCTCGAACCCGTGTCCCCTGTGTTGGCAAGCGGGTTCTTAAGCACTGTGCCACCAGGGAAGCCCCAGAGATATCTTTAGAGGGCATGGTCTAGTGTGTGTGTGTTTTCTCATTCTTTACATCTAACTGAAAAGCAAAACTTTTAAGGTTTGTATGTGGGTTTTCTAACAACACATACATTTCCAAGAAGGAGGTTGGGATATGTGGGTAATCTATGGCACAGAATCTAGCAAAGATAAAAGGTTTAACTTCTTTAAGATTGGAACATAATGTCTTTAAAAGAAAAGTGGGAGTAGATTCAGAAGCATCCTCTGGTGGTTTCTTTTTCCTTAGGATGGTTTCTCTTGCCTGAGAAATTAAAAAAAGTTCCAGAGGTTTGGATCTGTATTTTATTTATAGTCGATATCTACACTTTTACTCTGAAATGCTCTGGCTCAGAGCTTGGAAGGAGGATTTGCAATAAAAAATGTATAGAAGTGAAAGCTATAAAGAAAACTCATGACAAAGGCACAAGCATTTGCATTTCATGTTTGTAAATGACTCACAAAGTAATGAAACCCTTTATGGTGTTTCCCCACATGAAACCAATCAAAAGCTTCTAATCAGGTTTGTCCTTAACTGCATCCTCCAAAAATTTTATAAGGAATTTTTTGTTTTCCCTAAAAGACAGATGGAAGTATCTATTTGGATCCATTGTAATGGTAGGGAAAAATTAGTTAATTGTCTTTATATTGCGTAAAATTGGAGGTTGCTGTAAGGACAAGTGCAGGCGAGTGGCATGCCAGGACTGCTGGCAAAGAAACTCATATGCTTGGGTTCAGTGTTTGGCCTCAGGCCAAAGGCTGCAACTAACAGGAAAGTGTCAGCATCTCAATATAATTGCATGTCCCAGAACCTATTATTGCACTAATAAAAATGCTTTTCAATAAATCTGAGAAAGGAAGAGGAAAAAAAAACCATGAAGAAAAGAATTGCCTGAAATATTATATTTAATAAAATTCTCATTAATGGAAAGAGTAGCTTTCTGCTAAATAAATGTGCTTTAATTTTATTTTCTGATTAATTTGATTTTGGGGAAAAATCAAGTTATACTTTTTTTCAGTGTACTTTCTTAAGAGTAAAAGGCAAGTAGGCATCACTGTATGTGAATGTTTTCTCAAGGATAGGGAAAAGGTAGGAGGACCAGGGCACAGGAAGCTAAGAGTTTAGCTAGTAATTAGGTCAGTGATGTACTGAGTGACCTTGGGCAAATGATTTAACCTCTCCATCCCCCTATGTAAAATGTTAATGTTTCATGCTTACAAAAATCTTTGAAGCAATAAGAATGTCGAAGGTATTTGACATGTGTACTATTGTTTATAATGGGTAAGATAGAAAGCACGTGTGCCCACTAACAATGATCTTAATCACACACAGCAGTTTACCTGAGATTTTTTCTCTTTTGGCAAATTTCACATAAATAATGAATATTCAAAACACCTTTATGAAAAAAGCCACCTGGGTATCCTTATAGGAATGATCCCTAATAATGCTAGTATATGAATGTAATTTATGAAGAGTTTTCTTTTGTGCTTCCTATATGACAAAGAAATACAAATAAGAAGAATAATGTTAACTAAATTTTGTTGCTCACTTACTATGGGCAATATTCATAGTCACAAAGGGAAGGAAAAGGAAAGGATATTCTTGTATATTAAGCTTCAATCATGAACCAGATGTTTATATACATTACCTTTTAATGTTTAGGAAAATTTCTGGCACATAGTAGGTACTCAGTAAATATTTGTTGGGTGAACAAATGCATCTTTTTTAATCTTTAAAATAACCTTATAAAACAAACCTTATCTTCCATTTACAGAAGAGAGAAAGGTTAAAAAAATATATATATTTGGTTAAGAACACACAATTAGCAAATGCCAGAGCCAGAATTTTAACACTGGTTTGTCTGATTCCAAAACGAATGTTCTCAATATCAGGACTTTGGAAGCATTTTGATTAGCTGAGTTTGCTATTTCAAAGTTTTTCAATTATTGTGATGACTTTACTGAGTGAGGAAGAAGTTGACAGGATGAAAGTGTTATTGAACCAGGTTCGTTTTCCCGACACGCAGCAAGCCAAACGCTGAGACATAGAAGTTTGCAGCAGAGAAAGGGTTTCTTCACAAGGCAGCGAAGCAAGGAGCGGAGATAACGGATCTCAAATCTGCCTCCCCAAAGGCTCAGGATGTTTATGGGATAAAGCTGAGGGGTGGGGAACCCGGAGAAAGGTAATTGGAGATAAGAAAAAGGTGAGACAATCATTCTGCGCAGGTGCAACTGATCTGTAGACGCTTGGCCCCAGCAAGTTCTGGGCGTGGAATTCTCCGCCCTCTGACGTCAAAAGGTCACGGAGTGGACACCGGCGCATGCCCACTTGGAAGGTCGGTGGTCTTAACCAGTCTTAGCTGGCTGGAGCTAGACCTGGATGCTGCTGACTCCAAGTCTCTGAAAGACAACTCGAGGAAACACCTTACTGTTTAGGCTACGTGGCGCTTGGAGGACATGTAAGTTTTTGTAAAAACAATTCGTGTGAGCTTGACGAGTGAAGGAAAGTTTCGGGTGTATGGCTCTAACTGGTGATTACCCTTGGTTTCAAGATACCCTGCGCACTTTAGACTCAAAGAATCTGGGTAACATCTTACGTGCAAGAGCTAGTTCCGAGTGAAAGTGTGAGAGAAAGGGAGGTGTTGGATGCCTCTCCCTGGTGGAGGAGCTCATCAGCTGGTATGGCCTACGTGGGGCCTTATGGGCTATACCCAGGCACGAGAGCCCTTCTTACAGGGATAGATACGAGGAGCTGGTGAGTGCAAAATGTGAGTCCTGAAAGAAGGAAGGCTCAGGTTCTCTTCTGAGCTGGGAAGCTAGGCAGGTAAAACAAAAGAACAGCAGGTGAGAGGAAGGTGGTTTGGGAAGATACTGGAAGGGAACTGCGCCTCATGCCTGAGCTTCTCTGTCCCAGGGACTTTGGTAAACGGCCAGGGGGGAAAGAACACGTTTTGCCAGTTGTGAGTAGATTGCGGCCTTTGCCTTGTGTGCTAGTTATCACTTACTGCCTCTCTGTTTCTAGTCCACCGTCTTTGCCCTGCTTTGTACTGCTGGAGTGGGAACCTGCAGACATTTTTCTTAGCCAGCTGGCACAATGTGAAGCTTTGTTGGTACGATGGGTTCTTTCCCAGTGAGTTTTACTAGTGCCCCCAAAGGTAGCTTCCTGGCCAGTTTAGCCAGAAGCAGCAGTGCGTCCTGGAGGGTCTCACCAGCACCCCTGGGCACAGCTTCACAGAGAGTCTTCCTGGCGTTTCAGAGGACGGCTTCCTCTTTGGCCCCCAATAGGGGTGGCCAGCAGGAGACTGCCTGTTGACACCCCAGCTGACTCCTCAGCCATCCAAGGGCCACAGCCACACCCTCGCTAATGAGGTTTGACTCTCAGCCTTGGGGAGAGCCCTCTTCCAGATTTATTCCTGCTTTGAGTACTTTTGTCTTAGCCCTAGAAGCAGCGGCTGCTTCCTTTATCTGATGTACTCATGTTCTTTTTTTTTTTTTTGTGGTACGCGGGCCTCTCACTGCCGCGGCCTCTCCCGTTGCGGAGCGCAGGCTCAGCGGCCATGGCTCACGGGCCCAGCCACTCTGCGGCATGTGGGATCCTCCTGGACCAGGGCACGGACCCGTGTCCCCTGCAACGGCAGGCGGATTCTCAACTACTGAGCCACCAGGGAAGCCCTGTACGCATGTTCTTTGCCGTTCTCGTACCTCTTTGTAGTTAATCCTCTGTTAAAATCTAAAAATTCTTTATGTTACATTTTCTCTCTTAAAATTTCTGGCGTGGTTTCTGTTTGCCTACTGGACCATGATTAATACACCAGCTTACCCACCGAAGCAGAGCCTGAGGCAGAGGCCTTTGTGAGAGTTGTTTGTTTGGGGATGTAATCTTAGGGAGCCAAAGACAAGGACAGAGGAATGAAACAGGAAGAAGGAAAAAGCAGTACAAAGATGTGTTATCAAGTTGGTCATGCCAGCAGGCAGTAGATTTTTTTCTTATTTTTTATAACCTTTTTTTATTTTTAAAAATTTTTTATTGGAGTAGATTTACAATGTTGTGTTAGTTTCTGTTTCTTTCCCCGCTGGTAACCATAAGTTTGTTTTCTATATCTGTGACTCTACTTCTATTTTGTAAATAAGTTCATTTGTACCATTCTTTTTTTAGATTCCACATATAAGCGATATCATATGATGTTTGTCTTTCTCTGACTTATTTCACTCAGTATGACAATCTCTAGTTCCATCCATATTGATGCAAATGGCATTATTTTGTGTTTTTTTATGATTGAGTAATATTCAATTGTAGTTATGTACCACATCTTCTTTATCCATTCCTCTGTTGATGGACATTTAGGTTGCTTCCATGTCCTGGCTATTGTAAATAGTGCTGCAGTGAACATTGGGGTGCATGTATCATTTTGAATTATGGTTTTCTCTGGATATATGCCCAGGAGTGGGATTGCTGGGTCGTATGGTATCTCTATTTTTAGTTGTTTAAGGAACCTCCATACTGTTCTCTATAGAGGCTATACCAATTTACATTCTCACCAACAGTGTAGGAGGGCTCCCTTTTCTCCACACCCTCTCCAGCACTTATTGTTTGTAGATTTTTTGATGATGACTTTCCTGACTGTTGTGAGGTGATACCTCATTGTAGTTTTGATTTGCATTTCTCTAATAATTAGTGATGTTGAGCGTTTTTTTTTTGCCGTACGCAGGCCTCTCACTGTTGTGGCCTCTTCCGTCGCGGAGCACAAGCTCCGGACGTGGAGGCTCAGCGGCCATGGCTCACGGGCCCAGCCGCGGCATGTGGGATCTTCCCAGAGCGGGGCACGAACCCGCGTCCCCTGCATTGGCAGGCAGACTCTCAACCACTGCGCCACCAGGGAAGCCCGATGTTGAGCATCTTTTCATGTGCTTTTTGGCCATCTGTATGTCTTCTTTGGAGAAATGTCTGTTTAGATCTTCTGACCATTTTTTTGCTTGGATTGTTTTTTGAAATTGAGCTACATGAGCGGTTTGTATATTTTGGAGATTAACCCCAGGTCGGTCACTTTGTTTGCAAATATTTTCAAACGAAGGGTTGTCTTTTCTTTTTGTTTATGATTTCCTTTGCTGTGCAAAAGCTTTTATTTAGGTCCCATTTGTTTATTTTTATTTTCACTACTCTAGGAGATGGATCAAAAAAGATCTTGCTGCAATTTATGTCAGAGAGTGTTCTGCCTCTATTTTCCTCTAAGAGTTTTATAGTATCCAGTCATACATTTAAGTCTTTAATCCCTTTAATCCATTTTGAGTTTATTTTTGTGTGTGGTATTAGGGAGTGTTCTTTTTTTTTAAATAAATTTATTTATTTTTTGGCTGCGTTGGGTCTTTGCACATGGGTTTTCTCTAGTTGCGGTGAGTGGGGGCTACTCTGTGTCGCAGTGCGTGGGCTTCTCATTGTGGTGTCTTCTCTTTGTTGCGGAGCATGGGGTCTAGGCGCGCAGGCTCAGTAGTTGTGGCTTGCGGGCTCTAGAGCAGAGGCTCAGTAGTTGGTGGCGCACGGGCTTAGTTGCTCTGTGGCATGTGGGATCTTCCGGGACCAGGGCTTGAACCCATGTTCCCTGAATTGGCAGGCAGATTCTTAACCACTGTGCCACCAGGGAAGTCCCAGGAGTGTTCCAATTTTATTCTTTTACATATAGCCGTCCAGTTTTCCCAGCACCACTCATTGAACAGACTATCTTTTCTCCATTGTATATTCTTGCCTCTTTTGTCATAGATTAGGTGACCATAGGTGTGTGGGTGTATCTCTGGACTTTCCTGTTTCATTGATCTATATTTCTGTTTTTGTTCCAGTACCATACTGTTTTGATTATTGTAGCTTTTTAGTATAGTAGGCAATGGGTTTTCAATACCATGGGCCCTTCTAAGAAACCTATGAAATCTATCTCAGAGCAGATAGGAGAAAGATTGGAGTAAACATTTATCCACTGGCTTTCCTCTCCCATTGTTTAGAATGAAAGCCTATCAGATTTCATGAGCGCCAATGTGGTTGAAGCCTGCATAGAACTGATTGCTGCTGCAGTGGTTGGAATAAGAGGTGAAGGCAACAGAATGTGTAAATTGGTGCATAAGACATGTTTGGCATAATTGCCAGAATAAGAAATGGATATTTAAAAATCTTTTCTTGAATGTCTTATAAAAATTTAGCTAAAATTTCAAGGTGAGAAAATTAAGTTAGTAATTCAAAAATATGGGAGCTGCAGCTTGGTTCCTCCATTTAAAGTGTCTAGATCTAATAGGGGTGAAGGTGAGTGGGAGATCGACCCTGTATAAAATAAATGCTGAGCAGGGCAGTGTGCAAGTGAGGTTAAATAATGGCATGTTCATATGAGAATTTACTAGGAGACATTGCATTTTACTGGAGCAAGAGGCCCACTACTCCAAGAAATGGCATTATCTCTGCCAAAGCCAAGAGGTCATAGCAAGGAAGAGGAGATGCTGTCAGAAATTCAAAAACTATCAAGAGATAGGTCAAGTTGCTAACAATTTAGGGAGCAAATTAAAGCAAAGGCTGGAAACTGAGTGTCCCATAATTTTGTTATTCCTTGGGCTGTGGATGTGATTAGAGAGAGAAAACTGTGACTGCAGGTGAATTCTGAAACTGAACAGGGGAAGTTTTGGAGGAATAGTGATACCCTGTATCAGGTTGCCCTTGCCAGTAGACATCTCTTGGTGTCCTCCCATGCGCTTTCTACCTTCTATCTCAACTCAGTGGAAGAGAGGAGAGGAGAAGTCAGTGTCTTCCTTATTCTTCCTTCAGGCCACTTCCTGACCTCATGCGTATAACCTTCTCCCATCCTCATCATCTGAGGCCCATGGTATTTTTTTCTACGACTGGTCTTATTTCCATTTTCTAATCTGTAAGCAAAAATTACAAGGCTTGACAGTTATTTTGAAAATATTTATACTTTTTGACTTAGAAATCTTCAAAAATATTTTTGAATTTTTTTTAGAGAAATTTTTAAAAGATTTGGCATTTTTGAATTCTAGTAAGCTAGAAGTTTATGTGAATCATGGCAAAAAGATACACAGTTTTCTGTAAAATGGTTTATTTTTCCAAGTAATGTGAAGATTAAGAGTGGAAGGAAATTGGAAATTATGGGAGATGACAATAAGAACCAACATTGTTTGAGAAGTCAATTTTTGTGTAAGTGCCTTCATTTGATCTGCTTTTAAATACTACCAGAAGGGCATTATCTTCGATTTGTAGCTGGAAAAACTGAGTATGGAGGGGCATGATTAACATACACTTAAGTCATATAGATCAGCCCTTCCTGGTCTCTTATGTCCACAATCATTTCTTCCCTCTCTGAAATCCTGTTGCATGCTTTATAGGTAGGGTGCTTTTGGTCCTTCTGATATTCAAGACCTATACTATCAAAATGTTTTTAAGCTTAGCTCATCAGTTAAGTTAAAGACAAGGAATATGTATTTAATATCACTAGTGCCTGGTGATGCTAAAAGCTCTGAGTGGTATAAGGAGAAGAGGATATATTTGGTGGATTAATGCCAGTTCTGCCACTTCTAGCTGGTGACTATAGGAAAGTCACTTAAACTTTGTGTTTCAGCTTTATTATTTTGTAAAGTGGGCACAGTACAACCCATCTGCCAGGGGTTTTAGGATGATTAAATTAGATGCTATAACTCAGCAGTTCCCAAAGTGTGTTCTTTGGAATACCTACCCCAAAAGGTGCTCCTCTGCAAGAAAACTTCTTGCTTAAATTACTTCGTGAAATGTAATTTACTGCATAAGACTTTTAATGAGTCTCTGTGCAAATTAGTACATTTAGGAATCTGGAAAATTCAGCAAGAATGAAGGCTATTTACCTTTTTTAACCAAGTGTTTCTCATACACGTCTGACCAACCATTCTTTTACTTATATTGAGTAGGTAGAAGATGCACTAGGACTAACACTTTGTGCAGTATTATGGTATTCAGATTTTAAGATTTGATCATTAGATTGAAAAGATTGCATGGCCACTAGGATTGAATGGAAATTTAATCCAAAAATATTAAGTGAAAAATGCAAAGTACAGAAGATGCTCCATTGGTGTTTAAAAAAAAAATATATTCCTATATTGTATTGAAATTTCAGGAAGGATGCAATATACCGTTAGTAATATGTAGTTTCTTCTGCGATGGTGTCTGTTGTGGAAGGGAGTCATATATATATGTGTATATATATATTTATATATTATATATACCCTTTTGTACTGTTTCAGTTGTTTACTATAAGCAGATATTACTTGGCTGAAAAAATAGTTAAATGTAATTACGAGGACAGACTAAGAATAAAGCTTAATTTTTGATTTTTAATTAAAACTTTAAGAAAGCTTTCATAGTATTAAGTCATTTGTTAATCATTATTTTTGTACAAAGGTATTTTAAGATCAGCAGGCCAGTCTCTGTTATGTGAGCTTGCCAGTTTGGTGATGTAAGTGTATAACATTTCTTTTACCTTGTTATGTGCAAGCTTCAACAAAAATAATCTCTCGACTTGGAATATTACCACATCCACATCTCCGACACTACAGAAACCAATACTAGAGATCCTTAGTAATAGTGACCTGTAGAATTATGTTTATGGTTGATTCTTTAATCCAGAATCTAATGCTATTTTTTCAAATTGCAAAAAAATATGTGAAAATTTTAGTAGTTGTGAGATTTCATATTTCCTGGCTTAAGAAGTTGAAACTACATTTAGGCTAATAGGCTCATTCAGAAAGGTCACACTGTGGCATCTTACAGTTTCAAATCCAAATGGTACAAAGTGTTATAAAGTACATCCTATACATCAATTTCTTACAAGGCAGAAGAGGTGGATTTGAATATGCAGTGATCGATAATATAAACAGGAAAGAAAGAAAAAGCTTCTGTTCCTCTTCACAACATAAGGAAGGTAATTTGCAGTGTATTTCCAGTACATGAGGTGCTTAAAGCACATTTGGCAACACTTAGCAGTAAGTGGAAAATCATTGTTATGTCTCTTGGTACTTACACACCCTCATCCATCCGGTGTTGGGGCATTAGAACAGTTCTGTTGGCTGTATCTGCTCAGTGGTCTTGCCAGTCTTTTGAGTTTTGAATTTTGCCTGAAATCATCTGGTCTGGTGTTTTAAAGTTGTTCCTTAGGGATAAATGGAAGCTACTGGTTTCACAACTAGTAGGGGAAATACAATAGAAATAGCCTCTTGTTTTACCAGTATCCATCCATCCTTCCCCTCCCCAACTCCCTGGTTCATTCTTCATCACTGATTTCCTAATGGGCCCCACCATCCAATCTCTAGCTAGAAAATTCACCATGTCTTAGTGGAGTGGAATTTCCTGTTTGATAGCTATCTAAAAATAAAGTCAGAGGAAAAGAGGAAGTTAAGGGTCAAAAGGAATGCTCTTGGGGATATTTTTTTGTTCTTTAGTAGTGACATTATTATTTAAACCAATAAAGGAGGAAACAGAATAGCAATTTCTTCAGGTACTTTTTAGTCTTGTTTCTTTCCTAATACCCACAGTTTGAGAACTAGTAGGCAACTAAGAATGTTTTACCAACCCCAAACCATCACTACTAAAGAACAGTGTGCTGAAAGCGTAAGTGAGGATTCCAGTGATCAGTTAGATGAAGTTTGTAGTATTGGGAGCAATCTCATCTTTATTCCCCACAGTTGTGAACATTCGTTGAACAATTATACATATCTACCAACATTAGGATGAATCTTGATTGATATTTAAACGTTTTAGAAAATTGTAAAGCAGAGATATGATAAAGATAACCTTTATTAATTTGTTTTACCATGTGTTGGCACTATCTGAAGTACTTTACATGTAGTAACTCATTTAACCATCTTGTCAACTCTGAGGTAGGTACTGTGGATATTATTTCTAACTTAGGAAAATGAGACATAGAAAGGTTAAATAACTTGTCTACAGTCTCACAGCTAGTGAGGGATAAGGATTGGGTCCCAGGGCGACTAGTTCTAGAACTAGTGCTTTTAACCATTAATAATGCAACACAATCTCTTGATGAATGTAAAGAATTACAGGTGTAAAAAATATGATTTTATTTAATATGTGCATATTTCACTTGTTAGTTTTATGTACTGTATCACAGAATCTTAGGGAAGGGAGAATTTAGGCGAGTGATAGTGAGAACTAATATTAATTGAATACCTGCTAAGTGCCAGGCCATTTACATGCATGAGGAAGTTAAGAGAACCTCTGTTTGGTTGCCTTAGGGGGTCAGCAAACTTTTGAGGTAAAAGACTAAATAGTATATATTGTAGGTTTTGTGGGCCATGTATGTCTCTCGTTTCCTCCCTCTCCCCCACTCCTTTTTTCCCTTTCCTCCTCCCCTCCTCTCCCTCTTCTCCCCCCCTTCTCTCTCTCCTCCCCCCTCCCCTTCCTTCTTCTTTTTTCCTACACCTTTTAAAAATGTAAAAATTATTCTTAGTCTGGAGCAGTACAAACCAGATTTGGCTCTTAGGTCATGGTTTTTCCATCCAACCTCAAGAGTTAAGCTGAGCTTTCTTGCTTATGTGTTGAAAATGTAGGATATGTTTCAGAAGGCAGTTCATCAGAGTCTGGTTCCACTCTGCTGAGACTCACTGAGACCCTCTTTGTATTGGATTTGTCTTCATCATTGCAAGATGGCTGTGCAGAACAACTAGGGTTTTATGTTTCCTTATTCATATTTGAGGGATGGTATGATGTGGAAGAGAGGGCCTCTGCTGATAAACACAAAGCCCAAATACTGAGCATCACTCTGATTGGACAATCATTGCATTGTCCACATCCTAAACCGATTCCTGAGACCAAGGATTTATGGCACTGGTTGGCTTAGGCATGAATTGCATGAATTCTCAAGGATTGTGCAGCAAGAGAGGTGGGGTTATCTGTGGCTCCAACTCATTAGTCGGGAGTGGGTTCTGAGATTTTGCGTTTTTAATGATTTCCCGGGTGATGTTGACAGTTTCTGGTCAGTGGACCACACTTTGAGTAACAGGATTTATCTAAACCTAAACAGAGTAACTATTTAATAATGAGTGATTGACTGAATAAGTTTGGGGGGGATAATCACAATGTCTAAAATTTTTTAGAATTATGTTTTCTGTAACTATTAAATAATGCATGGACAATGTGTGGGCTAGAATCAGAATATGAGTAATAGCTATTGCCAAGATTTTACAGTAAGAGAAGATGTTTTTCATGATAGAGAAAAATTTAGAGCTCCCAAGCCAGTTCTGGAGGGAGGCATGGAAAGGTAGAGATAGATGTGGGAGAGGAAGCCAGGAAGAGAGAAAAAAGTATGAACCACCCTATGTGATCACATTTTTACTTATAAATGCTTGTGAAAACTGAAGTAAGTATACTGACTTTTATGTGGAGTGAGGCAGAGGTAAAATTTGGGGAAGCCAGAGCCTAAAAGACAAAGGGTGCCAATGTTTGTAATTGCCTTGGGGATTATTGGAAGTCTTAGAGGTGTCACTTCAAAGGACTGCGGAGTTGTTACAGCCCAGGGAAAGCCACCCAATTTTTAACATCCCAGTTATATGCAGTATTTTATTAATCACTGCAGCAACTTTGCCAGTTGGGTGTTATCCTTGGTTTTAAAATGAGGAAACTGAAGCTCTTAGATGTTAAAGAACCTGCCCAAGGTATCATAGAGAGCAGATTAGGAGTTTGTGTCCCAAGTGGTCTAACTATAAAACCCAAAACTCATTTGATTTGGGTCATTTTCCTTCCAAATTGAGCAAAACCCCCTCAAAAACCTTTTATAAAATGAAATAGGACGTGGGTCCTGCTGTGGTTTAAGAATGTCTAAATGTAAGGATTTGGGGGTAACAACCTGTTTGCAGGTATGTTGAGGCTGGGGGGCGTGTCTTTTGTTAGGTTATACATTTATTTGAGATGGCTTTTTGGAAGTCAGATAAATCCCCTCCAACCCACTCTTTCATGATGTCCCAGTGTGGGACCTCAGTACATAACAGACAAAATTGAGCTTCTCTCTTGCTGTCTCTGAAGCATCTCTAAGGAACCTTAAAGTGAAAACCACTGAAATATATACCTTCTCTCATAATTTTGTAAGTGAAAAAACTGAAATCCAGAGATTTAAAGTGAACTGTCCAGGGTAACATAGCAAATAAGCAGTGGAGTGACTTCAAAGATTATTAAACCCCAGTGCTTAGATAGAGATTGATTTCTTCCATTTGTGTTCAAAGTACAAATAAAAATTAAGACAGTTGCCTCAAGAGTTGAAGTATTTTGAGGTTTGTGGAAAGTAGACCATTTTAGATTTAGAATTTGCTTACTCTATAAAAGCAGGATCAGATGAGGCATAATGGGTTGTACTTTCAGCGTTTCCCTTATATTAATAGTTCCATTTTTGTTTTATAATGTTTTTTGTTATATTATTATAATTTAAATTATTTATATTATTTGTTATATTATTATAATTCTGAATATTTGGTTAATGTTTTATCAGAACAATGTTACTTTTAAATATTTGATTCTATACAACTAACCACATTTTTAGTTATAACTGCTACCAGATACAAGAGCTTTTTTTTTTTTTTTGCCTGGG
>NW_020185325.1:7095739-7176666 GCF_003031525.2 Neophocaena asiaeorientalis asiaeorientalis | reverse complement strand
AATGTGTATCCGAATTTAGATGAAAATCAATGACATTTTAAAGGAAATTCACTTTACATAAGAATGTTTTTTTAAGCATTACTTAAATGATACATGCTTCTATGTTATTTTGATTTTATAACTGTCAATTATATTAGTTAATTGCCAGTGGGGCCTAGTTCTAAAAGTATCTTTTAAAAAATATTGAAGAATAAATTCATCTGAATTCAGTATTGACTCTGCCATCTATTAGGCTTTTAGCCAAAATGTGACTTAATAGGGTGAATACAGTAACTGGAGCAATATAATAGCTTCACCCTTGGAAATCCTTTGGAGTAAAATGGTAACCACAAGGGCAAAGGGGAATGTCTTGACAACAGTGCCTTTCATTGGTGCAGACGGTCAACTAAAGGACAACACACAGTGTTACAGGCTAGATCTATAATTCTAATGGCTCAGCTATTTGGCAGGAAGCATCATATACATAAAAACTCATGAGACTAAAGAATATTCATGTTCCCCCAAATCTTATTCCCCTAGAGAAAAAAAGAAGACAAAAAAAGAGACAAAAAGCAGATTATAAGAAGAGGGAGGGAGAGAGAGTGACAGAGAAAGAAGAATGGAGAAGAGGGGAGGCAAGGAGGATGGAGGCTATTGTAGTTGGTTTGTGCTCTGTAAGGTTGTTCAAGATTATCTGTCTTTGTCACAGTTTAATTTGTATCCTTGAGTTCTGTTGCTCCTCACTTCTTCCCCACTCATCACCAGAATAAGCAGAGTACTAATTCTACTGGCATGAAGTGAAAAATCAGATAAGCTCTCCTCTAATACTTCCTCCGGAAAACATTATTTTTTCATTATTGAATTAGGCATTCTTATTTTTCATAAATAGGAAAATGCTACTCATTCATTCTTTTTTAGGTATATTAGCAGATATAATAAATGAGAGGACCATCTTGCCAGTAATATTTACTGATAGAGCACAAGCACTTTCTGTTTGAAGGTTTCAGGTCCCAAATATTCATTTATATAACTACCTAGTGAGGAAAATAAAAATAGTAAGTCTTCCAGATATGTGATGATGGATAGACAATTTAAGGATTATTTGTATTTTTTTGATTTCTTGATTTACAGTTTCAAGCCTTATGTTCTGTAGAATCAAATATGATGCATATGATATGAATCAAATATCAGTTCATACAAAGTGAAATAAGGAACCATCACTTTAAAAGACTTTTCCCCTAGATCCAAGGCTGGATGTATTCACATCCCTACAGTTCCCAGTGCGCATGGCCTTTTTCCTCATTTCATTCTGTGCTGAAGGGAATCAGAATATGCTACCTCAAAACATGGCACTTTGGTGTTAGGATCATTTTGAACTGAAGGCAATTAAGAGCAGGCACAGGCGGAATTATCTGCCCTCTGCATTTCTACCTAAAGGTGGAGCATAAATTTCCTTTGTGAAGGTATGCCCCCCTCCTCTCTCCTGTAACAGGAGCAGGAGAACAACCCTTCTCACTGGAGGCAAAGAGTGGGCACTGAGATAAATCTCTATAAACAAGCCGTACTGACATAACTCTTATCTTCCATTAGTTTCCTCTCATATTTAGCTTCCCACAATTTACCACCCTTACAAGCCCAAATCCCTTTTCCTTTGTTTTATCACTTCTCCACAATTTATTGCCCTTTGTTAAGATGGTATATAAGCCTCCAATTCTAACTACTCCTTTGAGTTCACTTGTATCTATGCTCATTATATGTGTACATAGACTGTTTTTCTCCTGTTAATCTGTCTTTTGTTAGTTTAGTTCACTGGGCCTGTCCAAATCTAGGAGGGTAGAAAAAAACTTTATTTTCCTCTCCTACAATGCCTATCTGGGAAGGAAAGTTTGTTGTTTATTTGTACTGAATAACTCTGTGTGATTAGCCTGTCCGATGTAAAACTCAAGTTATGATAAATTGGTCACTAATAATTTTTAATTAAAAACGAAAATAAAAGCTTAGTGCTATATTTGGTTAATTGAAAGACTATATATAGGGAAACAATATTTTTTTGCTCTGTTAAGGTCTTCTCATGCTGCCTTTCCCCCCGCCCGACTAGGAACTTGCTATCTTGATTATCCTTTTCAATAAGATAAATGAGAGCATTTACTGAAAAGACAGTGAGTCAGTGAATCTAATGAGAAGAATGATGGGTGGATTAGTAGTTTGGAGATCTGGGTTCTGTTTGCTTCTTTCTGTTGGATCTAAGGAACTAGACAGTGTGTGGATCTGGAGGTCAGGGAAAGGATTTGTATCCAAGAATAAGATGGAGGTGATAGGGACTGAAGTTCCATGGGGAGAAGCAATCTACGACCAGGGCATCTCTTCAGGAAAATGAAATAGGTAGAGGACAAGGGAGTGGATTGAGAAGTCAGGAGCACTGAGAGTGTAGACTGGTGGAGTGGATGAGTGGGAGGCAGGTTTTGAGAAAGATGGGGAGAAGAATCAGGCCTGTGGCTTGGACCAGTATGCTGAGTTATAATGGGTTATAGGCAAGGATGGCACATGCTAGTCCTGGTCTTATGTCCTGTGTGATTTTGGCCATATTTCCCTTTTCATAAGCATTTATTATTTCAATTCAGTTTTCATCTCTGTAAAAACCAGATTACCAAGGCTCTTTACAATTTCATTCAGTGATCGAAGTTGATTTTTTTGCTTAAAAAATAGGACTCTATTTTTCTTTCTAAATTCAAGTTGAGTCATTAAGATACACTAGAAAAATAGAGGAAACTGAGCAGACAAATCTATCAGGCAAACACCAGGTTTAATATCACTTAAAGGAAGACTCATGTCTTTTTTGATTGCTTAGGGCATTATTTCCCAAAGTGTGTCCAGAGGAACACTTGAATATAGTAAAAAGTACTCACTGAGAATATATAGAGTTATTTAATTCATGACTTCTCAGAACCATTATCATGCTAAGTAATGTTATGTTCTGTATTGAAATGATTTATTTCTTGAGGTCATTTCCATCTTGAAGTTTAACAGAGCTATTAGGATCATGTTAACCCAGTATGGGATCAAAGAGAGGATAAGAAGTTACTTTTCAAATAATTTTTGTTCCTCCTTTTCACAGATAGTTATTTCCAGGAGAAAGCATCAGGAGGATAATTCCAAGTATTCAGTGGTAAATTACCTTAGCGTCTGTTGAAGTAATAGTCAGATCATTATGTGGGGGAGAGATTATTCCATTCTTTTCTGCATCCATAGAGCTTTAAAGGCTTTTGCAGCAAGAGACCTCTTGGGAATTCTGACTCCTAGGGTTCCCAAGGTCCCACCTCCTTGGGTCAACTCACCGTTCAGCCACTGGAGATACCGGAAATTACCTTACCTCAGCACCTTACCTCAGTTTCAGATTTTCTTTTCTATTCTGCTTCAGAAAGGGTCTTTGATTTTCATCCTGATGGGTGAAATGCTTTTCTAACCCAGTAAAAGGCTGACACTAAGCAGGAATGAAAAAGGAATCACTTTCTCTCCAAACTTGCACTGCTAGTTGACTGACAGACAGTCCTCTGCTTAGGCATTTCCTTCAGAAAGGCCAAACCACTGTGAATTCCAAATATAAATTTTGCTCTGTGAAGTAACACTGTTAACAAGAAGCTCTTGAAAGGTTTGGTTTTTCTTCTTTGACCCTGAGAACATCAGGGTAACACCTACTGACTGAATACAATTGGACACTTTCGTATTTAAAATTGATAGAATAAATTTTGTTTTATGCCTAATTTAGTAGAGGTCTAAATACTGTTTACTGGTAAAAATTTAATCTACAAATTATAAATATGTGTTTATTGACATGTCCAAGAAAACATAAGTACACACTACTTTCAAAAAATCACAGTTATTAGTAGGGAGAAAAGGGAATCCTCCACTTTCCCTTATGTCTTTAAAAAGTAAAGAATACATTAAAACCCTGTAACAGTTTTTCTTTTATTGGTAGCTGAAAGAAATCTCAAGGAGAGGTGGATACTTTAAAAATAAAAGGAGCAACATGAAAAGGTGCTCATCTTTCTGAAACCTCTATTGTTCAGTGATGCCTAATGTTAGACATTAAAGGTTTGCGTGTTCATCATCATATTTTATTGAAGTTGGTAATAATTTACTTATTATCTGCAATGGGTTTCTGAAAAATATTTCTCTTTCCATTAAGGATTTCATTTTCAGCATTTGCTTGTCAGTTAAATCCTCACATCATTAATGTAACTTCTCATCATAGGCAAAATTGAATATTCATGCCTAGCTCAAATCACTGTTATTTTGGCCTCTTACTTTTTTTTTTTCCTCCTGAAAGTGTAGATTGTTAACCCATCACATTGCAGCTAAGACTGTTAAATTTCCTGAGATTGCTTTGGTTTGTCAGTGTAACTTGAAGTTTACATTTGGTCATTTTTCCATGGACAATAATTTCTGCTTTTAAACTTGACCAGGTCCAGGCATGTCATTTATCCTTTTGCTCTTGGCTAGCTACTTGATTAACTCTTTGGTAGTGTTCCAGGTCCTGAAGCCACGCTAACTCAATCCTTCATACAGTGCCTTGCCTGCTTGTGCACATGGCAAATAAAACTCTTTAATGACAGTTATCCTCTCAAATGTCTGACATTCACCCAAGGAATTTATTTCCTTGTCTGAAAGACACTTGAAGAGTAATTTTAGAGGGTCAGCCTTAGACTAGATGATCTCTCAAGCCCCTTCCAATCCAGGATTCTATTTTTCTATTGATTTATCTCACTTTAGGTGAATCAACATTTATGAGGCTCGCCTTCAAATATATTTTTTGAGGTCAAGCATCACATTTTCCTTAATCTGTATTATGGCAAGATAGAGTTTTTCCTCCTCTCACCACTCCCACCCCCTACCTCACCATTGCTTCCTTGCGCATACCCATCTGCCTTCTGCGGTCAGGTTCATATTGAGCTAGGATAATAGTAAGAGGCCTTCGGTAACGTATCACAAGGGAAAAGGAGAGACAAAAACTTGTTTTGCATAATAACTCATAGGAATCATGATATTCTGTGAACTGATGACTCTTGGCATTTTAAAAGACGTCTGGTTGTCTTGTAGCTGCTGGATTCTAAATCATAATAATTGAAAGAAACTTTCCTTCATCTCCTTCAGAAGGGAAAAAAAACCCAACCTTCAGGGACAAATAACCAAAACTTTCTTAAACTGGATGAAACATTGGCAACTAGTCCAAAATCGAGCAGGCGAGGATATGAAGTTCGGCTGAGAGGTAGGGTGGATGTTGGTGAGAAGCAATGGTTTTTAAGGAACTACAGGACCTGTCATGGAGGAGAGAGGGAAGAGGTTCTGGGGAAATAAGACAGAGAAGATGGCAAGCCTGGTGTACCTGTTGAGGAGGGGCTGTGGCTGGAATGAGCTGAATATGATGTAGAAGCTGTATGGGTTACAGTATATGACTTGAGCCTGAATATGCTTAGGGAATTTATGCTTGTTATTGCTTGTTAACAACAAGATATTATTTTGATAATGGATTGTACAGTTTTAGCTTTCTATGTGGGCAAAATATAAGGGTTATATTGTTAATACGCAATTAATATTCATTTAGAAGGTGTTTATGCTAAAAGCTGTATGGTGTCAATGATGAATGCCAGGCTTCAGAATGGAAGCTCCTAGAAAGTAAACACCCTACAGAATATGCTGTTTATAAGATTCAATTAATCCAGTTCTCCTTTTGCATTACTCGCAGATTGCACACATTATTTCAGGGCATACTTAGCCATTTAGTGGTTGCCTAACTGTCAGAGAATTATTTGGAGAAGTCACAGGGCAAGAGAGAGCCTAATTAATATTCAGCTTCAACAATAATTTGGGCTTGTTTTCACAGGTTTCACAGGTTGCCTGGTAGAGGAAAATACCAGCCCTGGGTTATCACTAGAATTAATGGTGGCTTCTGCTGCTGCTGGACAGAATCACTATAAACTGTTTAGCATACAAATTAATATGGATAATATTTTTGACATAGTAGAACTTGACTCATTCATTTCACTAATCTGTAGATCCAGTAATTCTCAAACCAACCTCACCCTTCTCTCTATACTCTCAGCAAAGTTTATTAATAGCAGAGAACTGTCATGAAAATCTCATATTACAGAGAATTCATTACTTATGCAAAAAAGTGCTAGACTACATTTATTTATTGGTCTATTACTAAATAATAAAAAATTAAAATGCAAGTCTATTTATCAGGTAAAAAGAGCAGTACACTTTTTAGTTATTTGAAATCATAGCAGTTCATCCTGTCCGTATTCATAGAAAGTACTTGTGCTGGTTAATTTGTTTTGGACTTTAATAAGATTCTTCATTAATATGATAGGAAAACTTTAGAAGAACACATAACTAGTAGAAGAATTCTGTTACTAGGAACATTCAGCAAAAGTAGGAAGAATGATAAGCATCTTATGAACAAACATAAGATTACCATGTGTCTAATTTTTCTGTCCCCACCCTCCATAATAATGCAATACAATTTCTTACCACATTTACAGTTCATAGAACAGACTGAAAGAGAGTCTATAAATGGCAAACTGTAATAAATTTTCCATACAAATGATGGGTTAACTATCTGGGGAAAAAAAAAGCAACAGGCCAGAATAACAGTGATTTGAGCTAGGCATGAATATTCAATTCTGCCTGTGATGAGAAGTTACATTAGTGATGTGAGGATTTTACTGACAAGAAAATGCTGAAAATGAAATCCTAATGGAAAGAGAAGTTTTTTCAGAAACCCATTGCATATAATAAGTAAATTATCACAATTTCAATAACATATGATTATGGCATGCCAGCTAATTCATTATTTGCTACTTGAGCTTTGGTTGAACAATAGTGTTTCATTATTGACTGTAACTCAATTCAGTAATTCACAATTTGAGTGCCTACTATGTGTATCCTGTGTATGGATATCTTAGTTAAGATTGAGAAGAAATCCAATTCCATTCTAAGAGCCTTCCATTTTGTTTTAATCAGTTGATGGAAGTGCTAAATAAATGCAGTAGTACCACATTCATTCATATTTACAGAGCATCTGCTGAATTTGCCCTTATTGTAACTGTAATAAGATGTTAAATGGGAAAATTTGACTCAAGTATCAAAATATGGTAATATAAGACAGGGAGAGGTACCACATGATGCATATTTTCAATGAAAATGATTGAGACCTGACTTTAGGACTCGTGAGCCCTTTGCTTATTTTGAACATGTAAAAGGTGGAGGTTGAGAATTTGATGTGATTTGGTGAGTAGGGTTTCTTTGGAAAAAGCTGAGTTGTGATTCCTTTCCTCTCCTGCACTGCCATCCTAGACTGGTAGGGGAGTGTTTTGTAAGTGTGTCCTAAAGTTGAAGGGACACAGTAGATGAGGTTTACAATGAAAACACAACAACCCAAAACCTATGGGATGCAGCAAAAGCAGTTCTAAGAGGGAAGTTTATAGCAATTCATTCTCACCTCAAGAAACAAGAAAAATCTCACATAAACAATGTAACCCTACACTTAAAACAACTAGAGAAAGAAGAACAAAGAAAACCCAAAGGCAGTAGAAGGAAAGAAATTGTAAAGATCAGAGCAGAAATAAATGAAATAGAAATGAAGAAAACAATAGCAAAGATCAGTAAAACTAAAAGCTTGTTCTTTGAGAAGATAAACAAAATTGATAAACCCTCAGCCAGACTCATCAAGAAAATAAGGGAGAGGATGCAAATCAATAAAATTAGAAATGAAAAACAAGAAATCACAATGGACACTGCACAAATACAAAGGATTATAAGAGACTACTACAACTATATGCCAATAAAATGGACAAACATGAAGAAATGGACAAATTCTTGGAAAGGTACAATTTTCCAAGCCTGAACCAGGAAGACTTAGAAAATATAAACAGACCTATTACAAGTAATGGAATTGAAACTGTAATTAAAAATCTTCCAACAAACAAAATTCTATCAAACATTTAGAGAAGAGCTAACACTGATCCTTCTCAAACTCTTCCAAAAAATTGCAGGAGAAGCACTCCCAAATTCATTCTATGGAGCCACCGTCACCCTGATACCAAAACCAGAAAGAGATATCACAAAAAAATTAAATTATAGACCAATATCACTGATGAACATAGATGCAAAAATACTGAACAAAATACTAGCAAACAGAATCCAACAGCACATTAAAAGGATCATACACCATGATCAAGTGGGATTTATCACAGGGATGCAAGGATTCTTCAATATATGCAAATCAGTCAATGTGGTATACCACATTAACAAATTAAGGAATAAAAACCATATGATGAGCTCAGTAGATGCAGAAAAAGCTTTTGACAAAATTCAACACCGATTTATGATAAAAACTCTCCAGAAAATGGGGTTAGAGAGAACCTACCTCAGCATAATAAAGGCCATATATGACAGACCCACAGTAAGCATCATACTCAATGGTGAAAAACTGAAAGCATTTCCACTGAGATCAGGAACAAGACAAGGGTGTCCACTCTCACCACTCTTATTCAACATAGTTTTGGAAGTCCTAGCCACAGCAATCAGAAAAGAAAAAGAAATAAATGGAATACAAATTGGAAAAGAAGTAAAACTGTCACTGTTTGCTGATGACATGATACTATATGTAGAAAATACTAAAGATGCCACCAGAAAACTACTAGAACTAATCTATGAATTTGGTGATGTTGCAGGATATAAAATTAAAGCACAGAAGTCTCTTGCATTCCTGTACACCAACAATGAAAAATCAGAAAGAGAAATTAAGGAAACACTCCCATTTACCATTTCAACAAAAAGCATAAAATACCTAGGAATAAACCTGCCTAAAGAGGCGAAAGACTTGTACTCAGAAAACTATAAAACACTGATGAAAGAAATCAAAGATGACATAAACAGATGGAGAAATATACCATGTTCTTGGATTGGAAGAATCAATATTGTGAAAATGACTATACTACCCAAAGCAGTCTACAGATTCAGTGCAATCCCTATCAAATTACCAGTGGCATTGTCACATAATTAGAACAAAAAATTTTACAGTTCGTATGGAAACACAAAAGACCCTGAATAGCCAAAGCAATCTTGAGAAAGAAAAACAGAGTTGGGGAGGAATCAGGCTCCGTGACTTCAAACTATACCACAAAGCTACAGTAATCAAGACAATATGGCAGTGGCACAAAAACAGAAATATAGATCAATGGAACAGGATAGAATGCCCAGAGATAAACCCATGCACATATGTGCACCTAATTTATGACAAAGGAGGCAAGAACATACAATGGAGAAAAGACAGCCTCTTCAATAAGTGGTGCTGGGAAAACTGGACAGCTACATATAAAACAGTGGAATTAGAACACTGCCTAACACCATACACAAAAATAAACTCCAGATGGATTAAAGACTTAAATGTAAGACCAGATACTATAAAACTCTTAGAGGAAAACATAGGAAAAACACTCTTTGCCATAAACCACAGCAAGATCTTTTTTGATCCACCTCCTAGAGTAACAGAAATAAAAACAAAAATAAACAAATGGGACCTAATGAAACTTAAAAGCTTTTGCACAGCAAAGGAAACCATAAACAAAACAAAAAGACAACCCTCAGAATGGGAGAAAATATTTGCAAATGAAACAACAGACAAAGGATTAATCTCCAGAATATGCAAACAGCTCATGGAGCTCAATATCAATAAAACAAAAAATCCAGTAAAAAATGAGCGGAAGACCTAAGTAGACATTTCACCAAAGAAGACATACAGGTGGCCAAGAGGCACATGAAACGAGGGCCAACATCACTAATTATTAGAGAAATGCAAATCAAAACTACAATGGGTATCACCTCACGCCAGTCAGAATGGCCATTATCAAAAAATCTAGAAACCATAAATGATTGAAAGGGTGTGGTGAAAAGGGAGCCCTCCTGCACTGTTGGTGGGAATGTAAATTGATACAACCACTATGGAAAACAGTATGGAGGTTCCTTAAGAAAGTAAAAATAGAACTACCGTATTAGCCAGCAATCCCACTACTGGGCATATACCCTGAGAAAACCATAATTCAAAAAGAGTCACATACCCTAATGTTCATTGCAGCAATATTTACAATAGCCAGGACGTGGAACCAACCTAAATGTCCATCGACAGATGAATGGATAAAGAAGATGTGGCACATATATACAGTGGAATGTTACTTGGCCACAAAAACCCGAAATTGAGTTATTTGTAGTGAGGTGGATGGACCTAGAGTCAGTCATAGAGAGTGAAGTAAGTCAGAAAGAGAAAAACAAATACCGGATGCTAACGCATATATATGGAATCTAAGAAAAATAAGTGGTACTGATGAACCTAGTTGCAGGGCAGGAATAAAGATGTAGACATAGAGAATGGACTTGAGGACATGGGGTGGAAGATCAAAGCTTGGGCGAAGTGAGAGTAGCATCAACATACATACACTACTGAATGTAAAATAGTTGGCTTGTGGGAAGCAGCAGCATAGCATAGGGAGAACAGCTCGGAGCTTTGCCATGACCTAGAGGGGTGGGATAGGGAGGATTGGAGGAGGCTGAAGAGGGAGGGGATATGGGGACATGTGTATGCATATGGCTTATTCGCTTTGTTGTGCAACAGAAACTAACACAGTATTGTGAAGCAATTATACTCCAATAAAGATGTATTCAAAAAAAAAGCAATAGTAAAAAGAATTGAAACAATTCAATTAGAAAATGGGTAAAAGACATGAATAGGCATTTCACTGGAGGGGATAAATGGATAAATGGATTACAGATAAATACATGGAAATATATTGATCATAACTAGGCCTTAGAAAAATGCAAATCCAAGACCATGATGAGATATCACCACACACCTATTAGAACACTGAAAACATAATGATAACACCAAAAGCTGTCTAGGGTGAAGAGAAACTGGATCTCTCATATATTCCTGCTGGGATTGTAAAATGGTACAGCCATTTTGAAAAATGGTTTGGCAGTTTGTTAAAAAAAAAAAAAGACATACATTTACTGTATGACCCAGCAGTCCCAGAGAAATGAAAACTTATGTGCACACAAAAATGTGTATATGACCGTTCATATCTTTATTCATCATACTAAGAAACTGGAACCAACCAGAATGGCTCTCAGTAGGTGAATGATTAAACAAACTGGTACATCCATATCGTGGACTACTGCTTAGCAATAAAGAGCAATAAACTATATATGCAACTACTTCAATGGATCTCAAGGACATTATGCCTAGTGAAAAAAGCCAATCTCAAAAGGTTACATTAAATATATTCTTGAATTTACAAAATTATGGAAATAAAAAGAAAATTAGTGGTTGTCAAGGGTTAGGGGTGCTGGTTGAAGGGCGTTGGTGTGACAATTAAGGGGTAACGTAAGGGAGATCTTTGTGGTAATAGAATAGTTTGATAGTGTGATTGCAGTGGTGGTTACACAAATCTACAAGTGATAAAGTAATGTAGGACTCTACACACAGACTGTATCAATATCAGTTTCCTGGTTTTGATACCATACTATAGTTACATAAGATGTAACCATTGGGGGGAGCTAGGTGAAGGGTACATGGGGCCTCTCTGCAACCTTCTGTGAATACATAATTATTTCAAAACAAGAAGTAAAAAAAAAGAAAAAGGTATTTGTGACTTAAGGTGATTGTAGTTTCTATTACCTGAAAATAAGCAGAAAAGTCATAAGATTTATAGATTTTTACCAAGTGGGAAAGACTGGCAAGGTTCACTGAGCAAACTTAAAGGGCCTATCAAGAGACAAGATCAAGTTATTTATATGATTGCATTCTATGATGTCTGCTTGCTCAATGTGCTCCCAATTACTTACAATACTCTCTTTTTCTTAAAATGCTTTATTCCCTTGTTTTTGATGACATGACACTCTCATCATGTTACACATGTTTCTTCTCACACAATCTGCTCTCTTTTTTGTATTCTCTTTTTCATTTGATGGAGACATTAGCCAGCTAGTCACCCAAGTCATAAACCTTTGACTTATTACTCTTTGTTTCTTTCCCATCTTCAACACTCCAGTTCCCCTTCTGCACCATATAATCACTCACCAAGACCTGTTGACTCCACTTTTTAACATTTTTCTTACTACCACTTCCCTGTTTTTGCCTTCATTTTCCCTCACCTGAATGACTGTGACATCTGCAACATCCACTTACACATCTTCAGGCCTGTTCTTCCTAACACCATCCTCCAACGACCAGCCAGAGTGAGCTACTTAAAATGCATTCAGCCCTGTCATCTCTAGCCTGAAGCCTCTCAGTGGTTACCCATTGCTTACAGGAAAATTTGCAACCCCTTGACTTGCCAACCAAGGTTCCTGATTGTCTGGTCTCTCCCAACCTCTCTAGGCTAATTCTTCTCCACAGCCTGACTCACGTTTGTTACACAGATTCCTGCTCTGTGTATGCATTGTTGGTGCTCTGTCCTCTGGCTTGAATATTGTCTTTGCTTGGAGTACCTGTACACGCATACACACACCTATTATAAATTTAAAGACTCAATTCAAGACTCAAGGCTTCCAGGAAATCTTCTCTGACCCTCTTAGGCTAGGTCAGGTTCCCGTCTCTGTGCTCCCCAGATTGCTCTGTCACTTAGCTGTGCCTATTGGTATAAGTATAATCTTACTTTATAAGTAGAGAACTGGATTAAGTTATCTCAGGGTCTTTCAAGGTTTGTTTTTTAATGAACTTATAAGGTACCCTGTGTCATCTGGCATCTCTCATTCATCATTCATTAAAATTTAATAAACACTAATTGCATCTGTGCAGGAATTATGTTAGGGATGGAAGATGCAAAAGGAAGGGAGGCGTGGCTGCTGCCCTTACTTACCTCAAAGTATACAGTTTGCATTTTATGTTTGTGGACAGATGGGGAAACCAGGGTAAGATTCTCCTGAGTAAATTAGCAACCTGATGGCACTGTGTTAGCCTCCAGATGAGCCCTGGAGAAGTGTGGTGGTGTGCAGTCATGCTGTGGGAGGACTCATGCTGGTGCAGAGGTTTCCTGTGGTCAGCACATCCACACCACTTGCCTCTTTCAGAACGTTTGGAGCCACAGACTCTTAGGGTCAGTTTGTGCCAGTTAATTCATCCTGAGTATTTCAGTAGTAAGATCAGTTTTAAGGTGAGGCATTTGGAAATCTGATCTTTCTCAACAGCACTATCCACAGCATAATAAAAGACCTTTCTGGAGAGTAAGAGGATTTATGGCAGTCGTCAGTTGGTAAAGTCAGAACTTAAAATTTTTCTTTCATCAGAGACTCGGACTGCTTGCTTTCAACCATCATTTCCCCCTTCTCCCATCTTGGTTCTAAATATTACTCTGTTTTTATTGTTATTTTGGTTGTAAAGGATTAGGAAATGTTATAGTAAAATGTTGTAGGAACTATAGAAGACTGAAAGTACTTGGTATAATGCCTGGTCCTTTGTAGTATTAAACAATCAGTGTACAGAAACAAAAAAGGGTGTCTTGGCAATTTTGTTAGATATCAAAAGAACCCTTACAAGACAAATTAGAGAAGCATTGGCTGCCTCTCTTTTTATAATATGACAGAGAGCTAATTCAGCTTCTTTAACAGAAACTCAAATAAACCCAGCCTTTTCAAAAAGCCTTTATATTCAATGTAAAGGAAAATGTGTCTTCAAATCCTAAGAGTTCAGCTTCCACTGCTTTCAATGGGAGCTGTACATTCAGAGCCAAGGGCTAATTTTGGTCTATGTGTTTCCCCAATAAGTTCTCTTGGGTGATCATTTTAGCTTCAGCAAAGTGTTTCCTCTAGCTATAAGAGCCAGTGTTTAAAAGTTTAAAGCAATGCGAATAGGCCAAAATCTAAATCAATATTCTGTAGAACAAATAAAGAGAAAAGAGATTTAGGTGGCAGGCACGTGGTATGTGCTCCAATTCCCTGGTAGGCAGATCAAGGAGTTTTCAACAAGAACTTAAAAATAAAAGACCTAAAAAACAGATGTTAACAAAACTGTTCTTTCCCCTTCAGTGAGAAATGACTGGTTAGGTTTCCAGATCAAGACACGGGGGTCACAAAGGGAAATGTCATTGTGTGGTGTCAAATGAGAACCAACAGGCAAAAAGGGAGTCAGATCAATAGGCAGCAGCTTCCTCAACGTCAATTATTTTAACAGCATTTGTAACTGACTTTGTTTAGCTTTTAGGTATATTATTTTGGTTCATATACGAGTTTATATGGAAATTACATGGTATGAGGGCTGTGTTTCTCCTCTTCTCCCCCTACCCTTCCTCCTTCCAACTCCCCCAGCTTGCCTGTCGATCTGTAGGGCTATGAAGATGACTCATTACCTTTTGCCCTTTGAGGACCTTGAGTGATTCTTGCTTCAAGCTGATGACTGGAAGGAAATACTACATTGAAAGAGCATCTGAAAGCAAGTTCATCGCAGGCCTAGTTTAACATAACATTTAACTTCACTGTAACAGCAATTTAAGATGTGATAGGAGAAAACAAACCGTGGGAATGTATAGGACCTTTAATATTCTTTAAAAGAGGGTTTAGTATAATTTCCCAGATGCCAAATGCATTTTATTATGAGGAAAATTAACCTTTTAAGAATACATGAGAATAACTGCAGCAATAATAAAAATAAATGGAATTTGTAGAGTGGTTTATATTTGAAGAGTATATTTTTACATCTTTTGTCCCCTGAGCCTCTAAAGCAGTTTGTAAAAGGATTCCCCAGTTTTTTCCCAACATATGTTCCTAATAGGTAAGTAAAAAACTCCAAAGAAATAAGTTTTTGTATGTGAAAAAGAAATATTCAGTGAGGAAAACTAGGGAGGTCTGAATTACAAAGTAACCACTCTTAAAATACACAGTGATTACACACACACACACACACACACACACACACACACATACACATACACACACACACACACACACACACATATATATATATAGCCACAATAAAAAACAAAGAAATATGCAGTGATTTAACCTTAAGTTACAGAAAATATGCCAGGGCGGTATCTCAGGAGGTGGATCCTCCTTGAATTAAGTATTACTGAATCATTAATAAGGTATTATAGGTACCCCACCTTACAATTCCACTGCCCTTTTTATTTTCTTATACTGTGGAAACTGTGAGAGTTTCCTGAATTTTCTGGCTCTATTTTGAGATAATAATACTTTACTCAATGAGAAAATGTATGTGAAAGTGCTTGAAAATGTGAGTTATTTTTCATTCTAGATGATATTTCAGAATTTATTTTTCTAGTAATTTTTGTAGCTTTTTACTTTCTTCCCTTTTTTCACCTCTCGATTAGTATATTGTATTTGGAGTTATGTAGGATATACAAAAGTGTAAAGTTCCATCCCTATTTTGGAGGAGTTTGTTGCCATATTTGGAAGAAGGAATACACACACATGGAAAGTTAAATTATAAGATAGTATATGTCTGGAACAGAGAAAACTTAGGAAGGAAATCAGAGGAATTCTTCATGTGGGGCTGGAATAAAAATGGAGGTCTATAGAGGTTTCTAGAAGATTTTGAAAGAGGGAATGGAGAAAGCACTGGTGCAGGGGTCGGTGAGGGGACAGAAGTGATAGTAACAGAGAAGGGGGAGGCAAACACCATGACTTGAGGCATGGAGGCAGTACTAATGAAAGCACTGGTGCAGGGGTCGGTGAGGGGACAGAAGTGATAGTAACAGAGAAGGGGGAGGCAAACACCATGACTTGAGGCATGGAGGCAGTACTAATGAATGTGTGCATGAGCAAAGGGCTGATTAACCTGCTGGTCAGCTTGACAGGAGAGGAAGGTTTGTGTTAAAGGACTGGTGAGAACCGTGGTTGAAAAGAAGGTTTGGGGCCCATGTCTGGAAAACAGAACATTAAGCTATGGAGTGTGAAAATTCTTTGGCAAGATGAGCAATTAAGGTTTCTGAGAAGGGACATGACTCAGTGAAAGAAGTATTTTACACAAATAAATCTGCCAGGAATGTTCAGAAAGGGAGTAAGACTAGTATTAGACTAGTATTAGAGGGAGCAATTAGGAGGTGGCCCTAGGAAGCCAGGCATCAGGTGATAAAGGTCTAGACTTATTCCAGCGATGTACGAAACTCACATGTTTTGGGAACACAAACTTTTCTAGTGTTCTCCAAGAGTCCATCAATCTCAGGAGATTCAAACCAAGTAGGACACTTAAAAATTTTCTGTAGGGATTGTGGATGTATCTACATCATTAACTAAAGAAATAAAACTGTTATGGAGTCCATCTTAACTGAAAGGTAGAACTGCACAGACTAGGAATAGCAGACACTCAATTTATATAACCCTTGACGACTGAAAGCAAAAATTACTACCTTATCTAGGAGGGAAAGGATTTTTATTTCAGTGTTTTAGAGACTGACCAGACTTGCCGCAGTTCAGATACTCTTTACTTTCCCTCAGGCCTTGGCTTTCCAAGGATTAGTACAGAGTTCATATCGCCCACCTCCTAAACTCCTTCAGTGGCTCACTCATTGATGAGCAAAGACGAATTGTTGCCTTTTTTGAGAAAGCAGAGGGGCAGCCAGTCAGTGTCCAGGCCTACAACTTGGTTAACTGGCAGCACATGGCTTCTTGCTTACTTTCCTGGGGCTGTTTTTTCAAGGAATTATTACAGAGCAGAGGGGTTTAAACAGGAGCTATGGCTTTTCTAAATACTGGCAAAGTCAAATTCTACTGAACTTTGGGATTAGTAGCAATCTGACTGGATTTTCCTTTTGGTTCTTATTATACTCTCTGCAGCTCTATTTTTTGTGATCCTTGCTGTTCCTGAACGTCTCTTTAAGTTAAGATGTTGTTTAGGAGTTGGTAGAGCTGGCAGACTCTGACATTACATGCTGTATTATTCATTGTTTGGTGACTAGACTTCATATCTGTGGTAAAAATAAACGTGATGCCTCTCAGCTTGCTTCAATCCATTCAGTACTCTTGTGAATGGTTTCCTGTAACTGTGCGACTCCCTTTAAACAAAGTGTGGAGGAGGAAGAGGGGGAAGGGAAGGGTCAGTCTCAACCATGAACTACGTAACATAATTTTTAGAAGCAGGCTGAATGGCAAATTCAGTTTACAAAGTGTAACAGTTGCCTTGGTGGCACTCTAGACATCAAGTTATTTTTCTTCCACAGCTGTAGTTTTCCTTTCCATTCTTTTGTTTGGAAGCAGTCGTTTTCATACATAGACATCTCAGGTAAAAATTAGGTTGTAATTTTTCTCATTAAGATGGAGGAACCGATTTCTGGTCATGATGGTTTCAACTTTACTTCATAAACGTACCAGTAGGTGTTGCTATGCTAGCACTAATCTAGACTCCATAAAAACTAACTGGTCACTTTGCGGTGAGTGGGTCTCCAAATAATTCTAATTTGTATGTTCCTTCTCAAAGATCAAAACACTGCTACCAAATACTGCAGCCCTGATGGGTTTATTTTGACTGCAAAAGATTTTAAATGGAGATCTCCTATTCTGCTGTGTCAGTTCACAAAACTGGAAAATAATTTCGTTGACTTCCCAGTAGTTACGGTATTTTGGTCTTTGGAGGAACAAGCAATAACCGATTTGTATTATAACTGGAAAAATAATTTTCCTCCTTCACTCTTCCAAATTTCTGTACTTCATTCATAATACATATTATCATCACCCCAGGGTCCCAAACCCACATTTAAAAAAAAAAAAAGAAAAAGAAAAAAACAGATTCTTTCTGGTATAAGCTTCCAGGCATAGACAGCCTTTGAAACATGCTCTTGTTTGTCAGGGAGACAAGTGAATTTACAAAAGACCCACAGTTTAAGTCCTCACAATATACCTCAGCATCTCAAGTATGTTTACATTGAAAAGTGTTTTCATATTCCTATGTGTAGGAAGAAACAAATGATTTCCTTGTGTTAACCTTTGTAACCCTGCAGCCTGTACTAATTATTAGGCAGAAACAACAGACGCTACTACTTCTGTTTTTGACTTAAAGTTCATAAGCAAAAACTAAAAACTTAGAAAAATATTTTCAATTTTTATATTCAAAGATGAAGTTCTTAAAATTAAAAAAATTCTGATAATTGATTCTTAGGCAATCAGCCAACCACTTCAATGTGTGATTTGATGGGAAAAAATACAGTTTGTGTACATTATGCTGCTTTTGCATCTGAAGTTTCTTCAGTTGTACCTAGTAAGTGAAATTGAACAGTGAAGAATATGAACCTGTCAAAGCTGCTTGTTTTCCTTTTTTTTTTAACATCTCTATTGGAGTATAATTGCTTTACAATGTTGTGTTAGTTTCTTCTGTATAACAAAGTGAATCAGCTATATGTATACATATATCCCCATATCCCCTCCCTCTTGAGCCTCTCTCCCACCCTCTGTATCCCACCCTTCTAGGTGGTCACAAAGCACTGAGCTTAAATTGCTAAACACAGCAGAAACCTATACAGTTCAGATGAAAACTCGTGCTTTGATCTGAAAACACTGTTTACAGAATGTGAATGCACTGATACATAGTGAAAGTAAAGATGAAGGAAGTAAGAATAAAGCTTTAGAAGGAGATGAGAGCAGGCTGGGGGAAATGTGAAGAATGAATGGAAAAGTGAAACATTTTTGTTTTCACAATTGCAACTATTCAATAATATGAAGCAATAACAGTTTATTGGACCTTTCACAGGTAGGGCTGAATTACATGAGCCAAAGAGAACATAGATTTTTCTATAAATTGCTCAGTGCTCATTTAAAAATGATCTTTAATAAAATAGTGAAGTACTTCTATTGTAGAAGTCTCTTAGCACTTTCTAAACAGCAAAACAATAAAGCACCTTGAAGAGTAGGGTTCAGAGCAAAGTAAATAAAACTAAACATTTTTCTGTATTATTTTATAATGAATTTTCATTGATTTTTATAGTTATATGATTTGTGGCCTGTGATCTCTCCCCCTGCCTCCTTCCCTCTCTCACTCCTTTTCTTTCATGTTCCCATTTCTCCATCTTTCTCAATGGTGTCATTTGAGGGCAACTTCAGTATATGTTAGTTAGCCGAACAAGATTACACAAGGTGAAGGAAAACGCTCAGTTTTTCTCCCTGTTGAGTTTCATTATTGAAATGCTCTGAAGTCATGGGTAGTGAGTGTGAAAAGGAAGAGACATAGATTGGGTGGTAATCAACTTGATGTTAGTAGTAACTGGAGATGTAGCATTCTAATCATTCTCTGTACCATCCCGTGGAAGCTGGGTTTAATTCAGCTAAATGGCCCATGATACAGACTCCCCTTCAATTTGATTTCCTCCCTCTGGTGAATTCTTAATCAGAATTTCCTACTATTTAGTAACTAATTTAAAATCTGTAAATTGTAGGCAACTGCATATAATGTGAGGATATATCCATAAGCATTGAATTTACTTAGAGCAGTTTATGTAATGAGCCTTCTAACATAATAATGCAGTTAAACTTTGGGATAGGGAAATAATCTGGTTAGATACAGCAATATAGCATAAAGGATCACTTTATTTCTGAAGAAAAGATTTAAAAGATGGATGCTTTTTCTCAAGAAAATTCTGATTTAAAAGGAGTTAGGTATGAAGTTTTCACTTAAATAATAATTGTATTTATGAACTGATTGCTTAATATGTGCCAGATGTTTAGCTAAACATTTTACATACCTTCATTTAATCTTCACAATAACTTAATGAGGTAGGTACTGCTATTACTCACTTCTACATATCAGAAAACTGAGACTCAGAAAGGCTAATAATTTGCCCCACATCACACAACTAGATGGTGCTAGGGCTAGAATTCAAAGCAAGGTATGCCTGACTCTAGAGTTTGGACTCTTCACACTATATTATGGAAATATCAGAATATATGTATACATCTAGTTTTTATTATTTTCATTTATTTTGTATGAAGTGTTTGTCTTAAAATGTGATCAAACCAAAGAGATAATTGAGAGTGGCATATTTATTAAGTTGGATTTTCTGCCCTGCTGGCCTTTGTAGTGGAAAGTCAAGCACTGATACGTGAAACTGTAAAATAGTAAGTCAGTAAAACATAAGACTATAGAAGATTAGAGCAGAGAGAAATAGGTGGAAAACTTCCTGAAGGAGGCGAGACTTTTAACTGAATCCTGTACAGATACTGAGGTGTCTGGAAATCACCAAAATAGATAGGTAGAAGATTGTGAAAATATTTTTAAAGATGAAAGAGTCACTGTCAGGAAGAAGTGAGGCAAATACACTAGCTCAGCATTTCTTAACCATGGTTGCACATTAGAGTCATCTAGATGCTTTTTAAAAATACAGATGCCTAGGCCCCACCCTTGATCAATTAAAAAAATCTGTGGTGGAGAGACTTGGGCAATGGTATTTCTTAAAAGCTCTCTAGGGAATTCTAATGTACAGCCGGTGCTGAGAATCACCGATAAGGCTGTATTGATGTATTTGTGTTGGGGTCAAGCAGGAAATAAAGTGGAATAGGTATTATGCAGCTACAAAAGATGGAAAGATTCTGATGTTAGACTTGATGGTGTAGACACATGGGTATAACTGGATACTCCTGAGCAAGAGAGGTCAATTCAATTCAGCTAATAAGAACTGAAAGTTAATGTGTAAGGTACTATAGAGGGACATGACAAGATGAACAAAATCTGATCTCTGCTCTTTAAAGTTTCATAAATATAGTAGGAGGTATACTGATAGTTCTATTAAAGAATGCGCATGTTAAGGACTATAATAGAAATTCAGAAATGCTCTGACATAGGAATATTCTGCTTCTGGTTGTAAATATCTAAAGATTGCAAAAAGGAGATAACTCTCATTTGAATTTTGACCCAAAAGTAAAGTGGGATTTTTGAGAGACACGAAGAGAAGAGCATTCTTGGTATAGAAGGTAATGGAGTTCAGAGGCCCAGAGCTTATGTGAATGAGGGCAGGATGGACAGGGGAAAGGAGCTGGGTGTGAAGGGGAAAGAACTCAAAGAGAAAGAAAGGCTGTGAGTCCAGTGTCCTGAAATGTCCACCTGAAGGCCGAAGTGTGGCCCCTGACACTTTAGGTAATGAATTCCACCTTTGTCCTAAGAAAGTCTGCGTGTACTGCTCATGAAGTGCAGCTCAAGATTGTCTGGGGGAGACGGTAGTAAGAGAAGGAGGGGCCGGCTATTACACGATGTTGAAAGTGCTGAAATAGATTATGTTTAACTTGCTACCCATTCTTATGACTGTTTGCATTACTCTCTTCCTCTCCCTTTCTAGATGCTGATATTCTACCAGTTCTTGAATTCCACCTTTTCCGTTAAGCTTTTCTGTAAGACTTTTTAAGGAGCTTTCTTTTCATTCCAATAGCACTCTGTTTAAATGTGTTTCAACATTTATTAAGTTTTTATTAGTGTGTATGTGTATTTTTCTATTAGATTGTGAACTTCTTGAAGGCAGAACCATTTCACTGAGTTAATACAGTGTGGACACAAGTGTATGAAAGGGTAAGTAGGTTGGCTTGTCTGGATTCTAGAGAATATAAAATTTTTTTAAAAAACTATAGTATTTTAAAATAATTTATTGAGTACTTATAAACTAAATTCCTTACTCAAATTAATCCTTTCCATAAACCTGATGGGTAGATATTATCTCCATTTTTTAGATGAGGAAACCAAGAGTGGCTAAGTAATTTGCTGAAGTTCATGCAATGAGTTGCCAGGCTCCAAAGTCTGGACCAGAAGCAGTATACCGTGCAGCAGTGATTCTTAGTCTTTAGCAAGCATCAGAAGCGCCGGGAGGTCTCACCCTGATTCAGTGTTGCAGGGTGGGACCCCAAAATTTAATTTCTAACAGTTTCCTAGGTGACATTGATGCTGCTAGTCTAGGCACCACATTTTGAGAACTATTGCCCAGAGAGTTTAGTTTGACATATTGCCCTAAAATCATGTATGTTTTCAAAGTATCCCTAGATGATACTAATGAGAAGTTGGTAATGAGAACCACTGATCTTGATAATAAAGAGTCCTAAATGCTGATTTGACTTTATCATGGCAAACAGTACCATGGTAATTATGCTTTATGATTATGGGGCAAAAATGAACTGGTGGACATGTTAGACCAGATATATTAGATAGACTAGGAGAGAGACTGAAAGTTGATTCTTTCCCTCCCCTCTGGCATTTTGCACGCTAGAGCCAATCAGATTTTTCTAAAACATTGCATTCATGGAAGTGTTATTCAGGTATCTACAGAAGCTCTCAACAGACTGCTGGCCTCAGTAACTTAGTCCCACCCTTGCTTTCCATCTGTGTTTTATGGTAACACTTCAACTCTGACCAGCCAGGCTTTTCACTGAGCCCAAGGCTTCATTTCTCCTTGATGATTTTAATGTGCACTCTCACCCCTCAGTTCTGCCAAATCCTATTTACCCTCCTAAGCCCTTAATTAAAAAAAAAAAACAACAACTTAAAATGCAAAATTAACACTCATATGGCAAAAAAGCAAATATCATGGAAAGGCTGGTAAAAAAAAAAAACTTAACTCTACCCTGCTCCTTGACTCCCCAGAGGAAAAAATCTTTAACTCTTTTAGCTGTTTAACTCTCTATGCTGGTATTTTGTGATGAGCAATTTTAGGAACTCTTACTTCCTGCCCTGAAGATAAGAACATAGGCTTCTTATACTCCTCATTGCCCTTCTTTATTTCTTTCTATATAATCTGTTTTCATTACTATGACTGTGTGAATATTGTTCTCTCCAGATCTAAGTCACATTCTCATTTTTTTTCCTTCTACCGAGTTTTTCTTTTTTTTGTAGTTTCACGTCTTCCTTTTTTTTCTTGCTATGGCTTCCTTTTTAATAACTCTTCACTCATTTTTCAAGCCCTTTATCGTATCGAGCATTTGTTTTTCAAGTTTTTAAAATGTTTTTCCTGGTGACTTCTTCACTCAATCTTCATCTTTTTGTTCCTATGTGGGATGGTTACCACCAAGCCTGTTATAAAGTAGTAATCTTAGGACTTCGCTTAATATCTTCCTGTTGGAGTCAACTCTGTCTTTTTGGATTTACTTTTTTGGCTCATGTCTTTTGGTTTGCTCCCTCCTTCTGCTAGAGTACATTCCCAAATAACTTCCTAAGAAAGGGTATGTGTGAGAAAAATTGTATGAGTTCTTGCATGTCTTATTAATGTCTTTATTCTTGACATTTTTCTTCTTGCAGGAAAATTTTTAGTATTTCTTCTTTTTCATAGTGTTTTGAAATATCTCTAGGGCATCTCCTGGTATGAATATTTTCATTTGTTTATTAATATTTCTGTTCTTTTAGTGGGTTACTTGAAGCTGGAAACCAATCTCATAAACTGTGGAATTTTATTCTGTGCCTTTTCTTTGATAATTTCCTTCTCTTCACTGTTTTGTTTTCTCTATATGTCAGATGTTGAACTTCCTAGATCAAAACCTTGTATTTTATATAGTTTCTATCAGACTTTCCATCTTTTCCCTGTTTTTTGCTTTATCTTTTGAGAGATTTATATTTTATTTTCCAACCCATCATTTAAATTTCTCGTTTCATTAATATTTTTAATTTGAAAGTGCTCACTCTTCTTTGACTATTCGTTTTTTTCAGAGCACCTTGTTTCTGTGCCATATAATAACTAAGGACTTAAAAAAAAAAAAGGCTTTCAGTCTTTTTTTTCTCTGGGGTCATATATTCTGCTTGATTTTTACCTCAGTCTTGTATCTTGAACATTTTTCTCAAGTCTGATTTTGTCCATATTTAAAAGTAAGGCCTCAAAGAATTGAATGGGAAACCTGTGTTTTTCCATGTGGCTCACGGACTGGAAGGGATTATTTTACAGTTATTGTTCGGGAGGCTAATGCTTATGCTAGAGAAGTGCTGTGTGTCAGAATGTGGTGTCTTTCTCTAGGCTTATTCAGTTTTTCCAGAGGAAAAATATTCATTCTTCTTCTAAGGGTATAAAGACCTAGTTGCTGGTATTTTCTGTAATACGTGGCACATGAGTCCAGAGTTTGTGGGAGGTAATTGACATCTTTATTAACTGTATCCTTCTGTGAAACATTCTAATCTGTGGTTTCGTTCACATCAGTTATCATTCCTCTATCTGCTTAACATTTACCATAATTTTGTTGCAACCTCTTGTCTGCCAGTGGACCCTCTCCGGATTCCATGCTGGGTGCCCTAGGCAGTGTAGATAGTGTCTTTGCTGGACATTCCCTCTGTGTTTTGGGCATTGTTCCTGAGTAAGTAGTACTTGTTATAGGTTCATAACTTTCTATTTCTTCACTATTTTAGTGAGGATTTGGGAAGAACACAGGTAGATTTGTGTGCAATCTCCATCTTTAGCCCAAACTTAAGGCCTGATTGGATACTAAATTCTCGTATAAAACCTTCCTTTCTTGACTTCTTGATCCATGCTGATAGATCTCTTCTCAAAATTCCTATTGTAATAAAATAAGTGTTTTCATTCACCACTTATAATTATTTCATTTTCTTCTATATGTTTATTACAGATTTTTGGCCATATCATGGCTTATATTTCTTTTGAATTTTCCCAGTACCAATAATTATACTGGACAAGTAGTAGATGGCTTGAAAACAATTGTTGATTAATTGGATTTAGGAAAAGAAGGATAAAAAAAATTGCATACATGACTGATAGTAGAAGCCGTGGTGGTAAAATAATAGTAATACTGGCAAAGATAGAGAAATTGGGAAGGGAAGCCAGTGAGTGAATGTAGTGGACATTTGTCAGACTTACGGTTTGCACAGAATCTTAGAATATGCTTTCAAATTTGATGATATTACTTACCTTTTTAATCTCTCTCCAAAGCTGAGGGCAATAATTCACTTTCCCAGCCTCCCTTGCAGATATGGTACAGTCATGTAACTGAAGTATTACCAGTCAGATGACCCTCACCGAGACTTCAGTTCAGAAGTGGGCAATGGGAAAAAGTATATGAATAACTAATTGCAGGTGACGGTGATGGCAGAGACTTCTGGCCTTCCAGGTTAGCAGTAGAAGAGTTTCCAGTGTCCTGTGCTGGGTCCCTTGGGCAGTGTAGGAGGGGTCTTTGCTGGGTAGTCCTTCAGTTGGTTTGGGTATTGTTCCTGACTGCGTAGCCTCTAAGCCTGACACTTAGGTGATCTTGGGCACTCTGTATTCATTCTTTAAGAATCCTTTTGTGTTCTTTGTATCTAAGAACTCTGAATGATAAAGCACACAATAAAAAGTATGCATGTGTGAAATAAGGTATGAAATGAGGCAAAAGTAGGTCTCATAGTCTTTTTGAAACATGTAAACATATGTATCAAATCAAGATAAAAAGGTCTCTGCCAAAAGTGGAACCAAAAACAAGAGGACGATAGGTAAATTTAACATCGACCATAGTAGAAGAAAGGAAAAAGACATGTAGCTTCCCATTTTTTTAATAACATAGAAATGGAAGGAACCAGGAGTACTCATATAATTTGGTTCTGGAGTAAAACGCTTTTAAAAACATATTCATCTAAGTCTGAATATTTGAGAACTCTTTGGAGATTGGGCATATTACTTCTCTCTCTAATTCTTGTCAGGTTAATGTTGGTAGTAAATTATGTAGCTGCTTATTGACATTCCTTCATTTGCTCTCCCACCTACTTGGCACTACATGGAAGAAACCATGGTCTGAGAAAAGGTAAATGCTTGCTCTTCTGTTACCATGAGTGAACTGGCCTGAATTAAAGCAGCCAAGGAAATAATGTTGCTTTGACTGGAACTTCTGTTACTACTATTGTCTAGGAAGGCTTGGCTAACCTGTATAGGGAAAGAGAAAGAGGAGACAGTTAATGTACATGTATGTAGGAGAATATACTAGGGAAATAGGTAGGGTGTGGAGATGGGAGTGTGTGTAAAGAAAATTAGTTTAGGTTTGAACATGTTGGGATTTCAAGGGTAGTGTGAGGTATAATTGGGAATATGAAACGGAAGCTTGGGTGGAAATTTATGCCTGGGGACAGATAATAATCATTTTAATTGAAGCCAGGAGAACTGATGCTATTTCCAAAGAAAGAGTAGAGAGACAGAACAGAGGACCTGGTACTGAGCATGGGAGGAAAATCCTGTTAAGGGGTGCTGGAAGAAGAACAGTCAAAAAGAGAATGGAATAATCAGAGCAGTAGGGTGAGAAGCAGAAGAATGGTATTTTCATGGAAAGTAAGGCAAGTTCAAGGAGATTCTTTAAAACAGCCCAGTGGTATGAAACTGTGGGATCTTTAGGCACTGTGATTTGTATCCTAATTCCTTTATTTCATGATACATGAGAGAGGCTCAGTAAATGCTTGTTGGATGTATAAACAAATAGTCCAGGAGCATAAGGATTGGGAAAATAGAGTATATAGTTATCTTCTGAAATTTTAGTAGATTCGGCAGAGGCAAACACAGGTTTTAGGGATTTAAGGAGAGAATGAGAATGTAATATACACACAGATGACCTAGACCACATGTTTGACAAGTTTGGATGGAGAAAGTAATATATAAAATAAGATACTTATCAGAGGGACAGCAGAATCCAATGAAAGGATTTAAAAAATTGGAATAGATATTTGTGTGACTAAGGATAAAAGGAAGGAAACAGTAGGAAGAGAGGAATTAAAAATATTGCAGAAAAGTATTAAATGAAAGAAATGCATGTATGAAAAGTTCTCTTATCTGAGGAATTATAGAAACAGCATTTACAGATTTTTCTCTTTTGATATAATGCCATGAAAAATAATTCAGATCTGATCTACTTCAAGTCATAGTACAGTATAGAACCTTAGACCATAGGATTTTGAAATTCCAACAACCCTCATCCTCCTTATTTTATGGAACAGAGCCCAGGAACTAAGTTGGATCTTAAAGACTGGTGTAGATTCAAGGATTAGCAAGAATGAGGATTAGCCTAAGGTCACTTTCTCTTTGGTTTACTGATGAACTGAACAATTCAGAAGATCTATCCAAAATCAAAAGCACAATGAATAGATGCAACTTCTTGATCCTCCCTTTGTTTGTATCAGCTGAGGTGCAGGCTAAACTACTGTAACGAAGTGGATCTGATCTATAGTATCTTAAGAGTGATAGAAGTTTATTTCTCTCTCATGGAAAAGTATATAGACAAATAGTATGAGGCTGTCAGAGAAGCTCTTGTCACCATTTCACAGACAGCAACAGGGAGACAGAGAATTCAAGGCAAATAGTCTATACAAAGGTGACTCAGAAATTGTATGCATCCCTTCTGTACACCTGCTGTAGGCCTAAATTTTGTCGTATGACCACATTTAGCTACAAGAGAGGGTAGGAAATATAATCCGTAGCGGGGCACCCGTTGCTATTACTGCTTTTTAAATTCTTCACAGTCTTGGATAAACATTCCTCCTCATGGCATTAGTTAGGTGTTTCAGATGGGAGAATTGAGGCAATGAAACAGACAAGTGAAATGAATACTTAATGAAACATCACAACATATTGAATAAATATGAGAGAGATTAAATACAAATTTACAGAGACATCTATTTAAAACGACAATTCTATTTGGGTGCCTGTTTGAGTTTCTACCATGCAGCATTTTCAGCCAGTGTGTGTCTGTTGTCTCTGGGCAATTAAAATTATTCAGCATCAAAATCTTAGCTCTGGGACTAGAAAAAAGAATCTAAAAAAGCATTCACTGATAGTCTGATTCAGAACAACTGCTTTTCCCTTTGGTCTATTCATGCATATTTCAATTGGCATTAATGTAAAGTACCTCGTGGGCTCTCTTCTACATGAAACCCTTGTTCTCAACTTGGCAGCAATCCTGGCACTAGGTTTTAAATGGTCATTCTGGGATGGTAAATCAGCAATCCTCAGCTGATGGGTCTAACAATGAGGAGATTGCTGGAGGCGGGTGGTGTTGTGAGGCTTAAATCTGTTGGCATTAAGTGACAATTCATATTTGCTACAGGAGCAGTAAATTGCACTGTTTTAAAACAGGAAGTCGGAGTTAAAAGCTGTGTAAAACCATTATGCTGTAGCCAGCACTCCAGGCTTTGCTAATTAGGTCATTTGGAAAAAGATGACCTTTTAGTTTCTGTGCCTCTTTGCTGGGGACACATGTTTCTAATTATCATTTGTATTTTACTACGCCAAAGCTGTTGACAAGCTGAGCTTTTTGTGTGTGAGTGCGTGAGTGTATGTGTGTGCCGGTGTGTGCACTCTGTGAAGTTAATAACATTTTTGTTCCAGCACTGGGCAAATGGAAGAAGATGGAAACAATGTGAACAGTAATTTTAGTGTGAGGGCCACCAAAAATCATATGGATTTGAGTGAAGAACACGCTAAGGGACATTTTTATGTCCGCAGTGTTTTAGGCCAACTTGACTGTAACTTTGTCTGAAATCACTATATCAATATTTCTTCCGTTTTGGGCTGGCAAGTGTGAACACACTGTGTAAGATACAAGGGAGAAAGGAACTTTAGTCCACACTGTTACTGGAAATATACCTGCTGGTCATGTTTGAAATTCTAAGACCAAAACCAAAAATCTCATGGTGATCTTCTAAGGCTCACTAGTCCTTCGGCATGCTGTTTTTAGAATGTTTACAAATGCAAACAAATACTGTCTTCTAATGACAACTTATTCCGAAAGAAGTTCTGAATAAGGGCACAGCATGATTATCTGTGGTTTAAAAATATATTCCATATTTTAAGAGATAGCCCAAGAAGCGAGGCATTCCCTAAGGCTGGCTATTCCGCTGGCTTCCTTTTCTGTTGTGGGAAAAGTTTCTCAATGTGCTATCAGGTTCTTCATCTGATTATCACAAAATCATAAAATCACATTGCCGGCAGGCCTTTGAGAAGTCTTCTAGCTCACGGTCTGCCTTGAGGCCTTTCTGAACTTAAACTCTCCTGGAATATAATGGTCTACTCTTCACTTAACAATCTCTCACAAGGGAGACTTGACAAGGAAGGATGATACTATCTAAATGTTTAATATATAAATTACCCTGGCAGTTTGAGGAAAATGTATGGAAGATGATTTGAAGTTTATTATGAAATTGCTAATAATTTATTCAGCTCAATTTTCTCTTAGAAGTTCTGTAGTGGGTAATGATGGGTCTCTAATGGAGCAGTTTCAAGTCTGGAAAGCGAGTTGGCAGTCATTGTATGACAGAGGTTGGCAAGTTACTAAGGCACCCTGAGCTGGAGTTTTGAGCAGCATAGCCATATGTCAGTCCTAGGTGAAGCTATCATATAGGTGAAGGCTTTCTAGCGATTATGGAAGATTTGGCCTTTCCTTTTCTTTATTCTGTGTTGGTTGGAGACTATTTATTCTTGAGATGTTTATCAATAATTAAAGCATCAATTGCATGTGGCTGAAAGGAGGGCATTTGAGCAGATGATAAGGTTGAGGGTAGGTGTCCAGGAGACAGATACTTTGACCAGTCCAATAGTTGGTTATCGTCATATTTGTGAGATGGCCATGAGAATGCACCTAGTAGATCTCCAGGTACAAGGACTGTAATTGACCAAACTTCCCCAGATGTTGCAGGCTGACATCTATCCCCACGTTTGCACTAAGGCCACACTTCCCAGCCAGTATCTGAGCCAGGCAGGTTTACTCAGGCAGACTCATCCTGGGAGACACACAACTCCTCTGACAGCCATCTTTGGGTCCCGGACTTCCCCACTGCCTTGCTGAACCTCCCTTAGGCTGCTGAATAGTCTAGGAGGCTTTGATCCAACCTTTCTTCTTCTTTGCCTCACTCAGGGTTTGGCTTGCATGTGGATCTCACTATTCTTCTAGTCTCCCCTGGTGTCCTTCCCACTTTTACCTGCACTTGCCCTAATTAAGTCCTGGACTGGGTAATCATTATGCCCCGAACACAACAAATACTAGGCTGTGATACTTTACAAAACTTCTTTTGAAGGCTTGGGGGTATTATAAGAGGATGACAATGTGAAAAAGGAAAACTCACCACTGGTTCAAGTCTCATCAATTCTAGTTGCCGTCTGCCATGCTCATTACAGGGAGCATATTTTTGACTGGCTTACTGTGACATTGCTGGGAGTCATTTTATCTCCTTTAGAAGGGGTTCCCTCAGATCAGTTCTTCCTGAAAATCTGGGCCATTTGTCCCTGCCTCCTTCCTCATTTGTTACTGAACCAAACTTGGGTCCACTTGCCCATGCTCAGTAAAGCCAGTCTGCTGACTCAGTTGTGGTGAAGGAAGGTGCAGCATTTATGTAAGGCACCAGACAAGGAGTACAGGCAGCTAGTGCTGAAAAATCTGAACTCCCAGATAGGTTTCAGGAAAGTATTTTAAAGGCAAGGTGGGGGAGGGGGGAGGGTCTTAGGATTTGTGGTCAACTCATGCACAGTTCCCTGATTGGTTGATGGTGAAGTAACAGGGCTGTGTCGCGGGGGTTATCATTATCAGTCCTCAGGCTCCAGTAGGCCTGGGGGATATGTGCTCATGGTCATCAGATAGTTAACATCTTCCCTTTGGTAGGGGTTTTCATAAAACAACTCAGGAAATGTGCCTCAGATACTGTTATCTAGGTACTTCAGAGAGGAGCTAAAGCAGAGGATATGGGGGAGGGGTCTGTCTTGGAAAGGCCCCGTTGGGTCCTGCTCAGTTAAAATTCTCACCCTAGCCAAGGAATTTAAGAGGAAGTTAACACTGTACTGGTTTCTATAGAAATGCTGTTCACAAAGCCATTATTAGGCCTTTGAGTCTGAAATTCCCTATTTCAGAATAAGACTTCGGTTTTTCTTTTGCATAAAACAAAGAATCATTAAAGTAATTCCCCCTCCCCACCCCCTGCCTCCGCCCCACCCCAAAAGAAGAAGCACACTTTACCTAAGATTATATATTGCTTTTACCCCTAGAGCAGAAATTCTCTAACTTGACACTGTTGACATTTTGGGCCTAATAAGTTGTTGTGGGAGATTGCCCTGTGCATTGCAGGATGTTTAACAGCATGCCAGTTGCACTACCACCACCCGAGTCATGCAACCCAGAATGTCTCCACACTTTGCCAAATGTCCCCTGGGGGCTGCATCACCCATGGTTGAGAACTGTTGCTCTGGAACAACAGGCACAAACTGAGGGCAACTTTTAAAATAGCATTTTGCCTCTATGTGGATGACCACCCGCAGTGCACATTAACTGTGATGTTGACCAAAGAAAGTAAAGTTCGAGGAAGATGGTGTGGGTGTGGGTGTGTGCACGTGCAGCCATCTACCTCTGTTATGCTGAGAAGAGTGAATTGATTTACCATCAACAATAGTTTTGGTTAATACAGATAAAATACTGAAAATTTCCCATTCTCTACTAAACCAGCCACACAGTCAAAACATTGAAATATGTATAGAACTATATATATTGGATTGGCCCAAAAGTTCATTCACCTGTAAGCTGTTATGGGAAAACCTGAACGAACTTTTTGGCCAACCCCATATTCCAAAAGTAATACGAGTCTACTTCCATCTTTACTTGTATTTATAGTGAGAAACTTGCATATATGACATAGGTGCATGCCTTTTCAAGATCATATCTCTTGGCTGTGTCAAGGATGCCTGTGCTCTGTGGCCATCTTTGTGATGCAGGCTATTTCTAGAGGTAGCTTATGCCTGGAGGGAATGAGGGCAGTGTCTGCAGGTGACAGTGGCTAGGTACTGATTTCCTCTGGTTATGCATGACACATCACTACTGTCTGCTGCTTTGTAAACTTCCTGCCACCTGGTCTTGTCTAATGTGTTAGTCTCACTGGTGAAGCAGTCCATTTGCTAGATTGGCTCATCAGGGTCATCTGAGTTTTGGCCTTCATTTTAGTATGACTCCAAAGGGCAAACAGTTTTGGGGGTGGCTGTTGTGGTAGGTGGGTAGAGGTGAAGTTTTGTCTACCTCTTTGGGTCATTGTATAGTGATCTAAGAACTGGGCAATATATGAAGATCTTATTTGCCATGTAGGCTTTTCCTCATGTATTTCATTCTCTAGCTTACACATATTTCCTCCTCTCCATGTCCTTTCGATCACATCAAAGAACCAAGACACATGCACGCAATCTAGCAGTTACGTGATGATGCAAAACAGAATAAGACTGAACAACCGAATGAAGTGCAAGCATAACAATTGCTGTCAGAATTCACAGAATTGGATTACTGTTGAAGGTAAATATAGAAAGTGCTCCAGGAGGCTTTGGAATTTGGATTAGGTTTCAAAGGTTGAGCAGGATTTAGATGGGCGGAGAGAAAAGTTTGTGCAACATAGACATGGGATATGTATGTGTATGTTAAAACAGTATGAGTGAAAGCTTAGAAGTGGAATGCTGCTGGGAGGTGGCCCTGGCAGAGAAGATCTTGGCAAGAAGGAGTGGAGGACAACTTGGACAGGTAGAATGGGGACCATCCTGTGGCATTTAGTTTGGGAGCTTTTGGAAATTTCTTAAAGACTTTCCTTCTGCAGCTGTAATGACAATAGAATCACTAAAATGTGACTTGGGGTGGTACTCGCTGTTCTAGAGGCAAGTTGCATCTACAAAGCATCACAGGAAAAATCCATTTACTGAGAATACAACAGTGAGACAAAAGTTCATTTGTGAGAGTTATGCTCTCCGAAAATAAGCAGGGACTTGTGCAAAAGCAAAATAAATTACTCTCTTGTGAGTGATATGCATGAAAAACAAGTAAGCAGTAATGTGACTCAGTGCTCGTGGACATTGCATGGCATGGAGTTTACATGGCTTATAGCACCTCACAATGCTAAGCATTCAGTAAGGTCTGTAGTAGAAATGGACCACACTTAAAACAGGTAGAACTTGAATATTGACTTTTATAAGCTATTGATCTTAAATCATCATAGGCTGATTTTATAGATACAAAGAATGTTGGCTAAGTTGCTTCTAGAGTTTCAGATCAAGTTATCTTACATATGTATTGTTAGCTCTGAAAGACTGGGAATAAGGGTGTGTTATGATTTTTAAGTCATTTTCTTTGCTTCCAAAGAATTCTCGCAGTTGAAAACTCAGGTTCATAAAATTCCAAGAGTCTGAAAAAAAAACAAAAACAAACCTATGTTCCAACCTAAAAACGAAAGCATAAATATTACTGTCAAACATTTCTCAAGATAATACTTTAATAATGATCTGATACTAAACTGACCTTAGAGGGTTATTTATTTAACCCCTGCCTTCTTCTGAAGACACCTATTAAAAGAGATTGTTTAGCACTGAGGCACCTTCTCTGAGGCATATTAAAAAAAATAACTCATTATATTTCATGAGCCCAAAGTGGAGACAGTTGATTAGATTACAAAGATCAAAAGCTGGAAAATCTTGGAGGCATGTAGAGGGAGGGGAAGGGAAATCTTTGTTTATTTTTTATCTTTCCATCTATGTAAGGTGAGGAGTTGGGAAAGAAAGGAAAGCAGAATATTTGTTAGATATCTCTCTTTGTGAACAATTGACGGTTTGATCTTGAGGTCAGCCACCTCACTGCCACCAGTATAAGCAATCACACGCAAGTGAATAGTGAAGATGCCTGGTTCTTACATGAGGATCTGTCTCTCCCCTTGTGTTGTTGGGAACACTAGGAGAATCATTTTTCTACACACTCAAGGTGGCAAAAGAGTTTTGGAATTGGAATAAGCCAACTTGGACTACGTTAAGTGACATTGGATAAGTCACAGAGGTTCTCTGCACCTCAGTTTCCTCTTCTGTTCACTGAGGCTACTCCTCTCAAAGATCCCTCTTCTGATCTGATTACTTATTTCATCCTCTAAACCTATGCCTCCAAAATTCTTTGACGTTTTCTATTCTGTCTTAAAACTGTATGACAGGGCTTCCCTGGTGGCGCAGTGGTTGAGAGTCCGCCTGCCGATGCAGGGGACGCGGGTTCGTGCCCTGGTCTGGGAAGATCCCACATGCCGCGGAGCGGCTGGGCCCGTGAGCCATGGCCGCAGAGCCTGTGCTCCGCAACGGGAGAGGCCACAACAGTGAGAGGCCCGCATACCGTAAAAAAAAAAAACAAAAAAAACCTGTATGACATTTTGCACTCATCTGTCTGTTTGTCTTAATATAAAATAACATTTTATTTTCTCCACAAGAGATCACTTGATTATTCCAGCTTTATTGAAATATAATTGACAAAACATTGTGTAAATTTAAGATATACAATGTGTTGATTTGATACACTTATATATTGAACAATTATTACCACCTTAGCATTAGTTAACACCTCTGTCACGTCACATTATTACCATTTCTTTTTTGTGGCGAGAATATGTAAGATCTACTCTCTTTGCAACTTTCAAGTATTAAAAAAAAATTTAATATTAACGAGTCCAGTGGATGCTGTTGTAACATGGATCTTTCTTATCCTGTGGCTTCTACAATCTCCTGGAATATAATGATGTAACCCCGAATGTGCTTCAGTTTAGGAGGTAGGAGATTAAACACTGTGAGCTTATATCTGCTCTTATCAATTAGAATAGGGTAGGTTATACTGTGGCAAGAAATAATCCCAAGATTTTAGTGGCTTAAAATAATAAAGGCTTATTTTTCCTCATGGCAGATAGCCACTACTGGTCAGCAGGAGAGCTCTGCTTGTTCTTACTCAGGGCCTAGGCAGAGGGAGGCTCCATCTCTGTGCCTTTGTGATCCAGGCTGGGCAAGGGAGGACAATGGACATGTGGTGAATCATTTACTGGCTCTTAAATCAATCAAATTTCATTGGCCACAAGTCACAAGGCCATACCCAACTGTAAAGAAGAATGAGGGAATGCCATTCCACAAAGCTCCAGAAGGCAGCCAGAAAAATCTGGTGTACAGGACTAATGATGACCACATCAGCTAAAATCAAGAATGGGCCGGAAAGAGGTGCCTAGGACAGTTTTGGAGGTGTCATCAAAAGGTGACCAGCTGCCCTGGAGCCTCTTCACAAAGTGAACTCACACAAGGAACTCATCACTAATTTGTGTTTCACTTTACTCTTCAGACACTTTGCTTCACAATATCTTTCTCCAAACAGTATATGGGATTTTAGACTCCAGTACAGTTACATTCTTGTCCTGCCTCCCTGAGATCACTTCTAGAGACTACCTTGGCTGAAGTTGTGGGGTTTTTAGAACCCTTTGGCCATACATGATAGTTTCCTGCATGGCTTTCTCTTGAAACAGGTTAAATATAGCCATTGTCTCTGGATTTTACTGGTTAAAGTTTCAAAGGGCCACCTTATCTCTTAAGTTCTTAGAGGGTACTCAGTGTCAGTAGAAGAGGGTATCTTTCTTTTGGTACTAATGTTATTGCTTCTTACAGAAGGAGGAAAGACCTGAAGACATAGTTGCTTTGGAGGTGGGAGCTAGGCAGTCTAGCTGGGGTCCTTTTCAGTTGCCCTGGGCCTTTCACTTCTGGTTGCATGGGAAGTGCCATGCCAGTTTTATACATCTTCCTTCCACCTACAAAAATGTCTGTTGACCATTAGGGAACATTTTCCTTATGAACGTATCTTTTGTAACATGATGCCAGGCACTACAGAAAATCTGAGGTAAACCAAGCCATTTCTCTTTTTTTTGAGGCTCCTAGATTATTAAAAAAAAATAAAGTAATGCCAAAAATGGTCATAGAAACTGACGAATTTAAAGTTGTTGGATGAGATGCTTTTTATTTTATTTATTTATTTATTTAATTTTTTGCGGTACGCAGTCCTCTCACCGCTGTGGCCTCTCCTGTTGTGGAGCACAGGGTCCGGACGCGTAGGCTCAGCGGCCATGGCTCACGGGCCCAGCCGCTCCACGGCATGTGGGATCCTCCCAGACCGGGGCATGAACCCGCGTCTCCTGCATTGACAGGTGGACTCTCAGCCACTGCGCCACCAGGGAAGCCCTAAATGCTTCTTTTTAAAACTCTTGCCAGTATATCTATGAAAGTTTAGGTATAATTTCATTTGGAGATACCAAAAAATCTACATTTGAGTTTTGTTTTGAATATGAGACTTACACCAAATGGTTCTCTTGGATCCCCCATCCCCACTATCCCCATGATAGGTCTTGGAAGTAAGTGTAAGACATTCTGTCTGCCCTTGAGACACTCAAAATCAATCTGGGGAGTCAGTGTTAAAAACACTAATACAGGTGGGTATATAATAAAAGTGCTTAGTTGGCAGCAGATACTGGATGTATTTTTTAGAGTTCAGAGAATGAAGGGATCATTGTGGGTTAGAGTAGTTGAGAGTGCTTTCATGGAAGACTTGGGATAAATGAATTTTAGGAACAACAACAAGAAGATACTGACTTCCTTCTGTAAATTTACATTCAAATAAAATTGGCTCTGCTTTACCAGTTTTACTTGTTGGTCCATCCTCAGCCCCCAAAGCTCTGGATCTGAGCTCTTCTGAAATCCTGTGTAATTTAAGCCCTGTGTTGCTGTCCCTTTGAAGTTGGCTAATATGTGAGGCAACAGCCACCAAGGATGCAGATCTGAGAGTAAACAGTGGACTCTTCTCACTCTTCTTTGAGTCCAGGAGGGAGCTAATAACTTTCCTTCCCAGGCATGCAAAAACCTAGCGGGGGATGAGCAGCGTGGATGGCTGCATTGATGCAGACAAGCCTTCTGGAGGGGCTTCTAAAGCTCTCCTGTCTTTGAAGTGAGTCAGGATACCTCATGTGGAGCTATCCCAAGCATGGTGGGACCAGATCCACAAAACATTCTCGCTGTAATGGGGCTGTGAGCATCCCCTACAGCCTCCCTTCTGGACAGCAGGAGCCCAGGAGCACATGCCATGGAGTCACCAAGTCTGCAAGAGCAGGAAAGATCCGTTACCACCCATTGAATCCTCTTCTCCAATGTGGTGCTGACTGGAGTGGGAAGGGGGTTGCTCATCAGACTGGACTTTCTTCCCTTCTAAGAGAATTTTTTTTCCTGTTTAAACCAAAGTCAGAATTTTTGTTTGAAAATGAATTCTTAGACTCTGGTTTTAGTTAGACATTTCCATAGGGAACAATAGAACTATAGTACATTTCTAATTTAAAATTTCGCATTGTTGACGAAGTCTTGAAAATAACAAGACTAGGCAACCCAAACATCTGTTACTTTTCGATCTTTTCTCCCTCAACTTGCAGCAGAATTGTGGCACTGGTCTTGGAATGTGGGCACTGTCTGTGATCAGTATTTTAAGGGGTTTTGGAATGCACAAGGAAATATAGATAAGATTCTCTGCTCAAAATTTATAATGCATTGCAGATTGCACTGTGGGTTTCTGAAACAACGAAAAATCATGGTGGGTTTTAAAGCCCTTTGGAGGAACAGTCCCGCTCCTTGATGTAGGGTATTTAAATTAATGTTAGTCACAACATAAGACTCAAGTTCAAAATTTGTGTCTCCCTCTGATTACTACACATCAGACTACTCGAAATGGAGACAAAACTGAATTTCTCTGGGGGAAATGCAATGCTATTTTGATAATCAAATGCATTGGGAACAAAGGTTCTTATTAGCCACGTTGGTTGTGGTGCCAGGAAGTTTCAGCCAGCTTGGCTGTGGACTAGTTGTGGTGGCAGAGCAGGGTGCCTCTTGCAATCAGCAGCCTCTGGTGGGGAAGGTGAGGTCTAGGCCTGGTAGAGGCGAGGATCAAACTCCCTGCACTCACTGAGTTGGGGCATGGAATGCACTAGCTGCCCGGACATGGCTTCTGAGTCACAGAGAACTGGCAACTCACTCTGCATAGGCACAAGACAGCCATAGAGACACAGCTTACTTTGGTGTTGGTAAAGCATTCACATCCTGGAACAAATCCCTCTAGGCCACTTTTAATATTATTATTATTTTCTGGCAAAGACTTCTTAAAATGAATGCGACATTGAGATGCTTACTGTTTAACAAAAGTGCTATTCCAGTACAACCTACCAAGGAATTATCATCCCGCTCAAAATATTAAAGGCCACTTTCTTCCTTTTAAAAAAATTTCTTTCTGACGCACCTGTCTTGGGCAGCCTGCAGCCTGGTGGGGATGGCGTGGTGCTGGGAGGAGACTGTTTAGAGGGGAGGAAAGACTCTTCCTCTACCGTCCGAGATTTGACGGCTGGGTCTATGAAATAAATGGACAATAGGCAGATTAATAAGAGAAAATTGATTCAAGCTTATTAATTTTTAATATTACATGCAAGGCGGCATCAGAGGGGGAAAAAAAAGTAAATACCTCCCCCAAATGGTAAGATTTAAGAGCTTATATATTGTAATAATAGGGGAGGGGGAGGGGAACGTAGGCTACTTAGGGGAGAGTAAATGATTTTTGGGAAAGATATAGGGCTCTTTGAAGAATAGATGGGAGGGTATGATAGTTTGTGACAAAGTTTGTCTGGGGGTGCAGTGGACTTCTAGTCTCTTCTCCCATGATGAGTCCATCTTCCCTGATCGATGAAATTCCTGTAGTGGGGGTGGGGTTTATGAAAATTGAATTCTTTTTGGAGGATCTGTCTTTAGGCAGGTGAGGGGAGTTCAGAGAAAGCCTCTACAAGGCTTCAGCACAAAATGATATACCAAAGCAGCATATCTTGGAGTGGCATGTCCTGAACTCCTTCTGCACCCAGAAGGTAGGCTTGTCTGGCTGTCTACAATGAGGTCCTGGGCTGGTCTGAGTGGGAATGAAGGACAGCCAGGTGAGCAGGCTTGGTCTGGCGCTATCTCTAAAGGACAGGGTATAGAGATCTTGGACTTTGAAGTCGGATGCTCCCTGGAAGCTTGGAGTTAAGGGTGGTAAATCAGTTGTTTCCAAGTCTGTGAGCTTCTGCTGAATGCTTCTCTAGACTGACCACATTCTGCTACTTTTCAGTGCTCCATCTCTCGGGGAGACTTTTGAGTCTTAAACAGTCATATTTTCCTGGCTCCTTGGCTTCACAGTGGGCCGTTTTCTCTTGTTAAGAGGAATGTTGGACTCCCTGGGAGCAACAATGGAGAGAATATTCTGATTTCCTTTTTTTCCCCTGCATTGTATCAGATGTCATTCTTGCCACTTGAAAACATAAACTGTTTCTTCTTGATTATTAGAGCCAAGAGTTTTTTCCTACTTACTTCTCTTATGAATTACTAACTTCTGATATGTGTGCATCTTATGTCTAAATCAGAATTAAAAACTGGATTGCTATTAGTTTGGCAATCTAGAGGGACTTTTTTAATGACTAAGTTGTTTTCATCTCTGCAGAAATTACTGCTTAGTATTCTACCATGTTGGATTTCCTTTTACTGTATTATGATGGCCATATCCACCTGCTAACTGAAACATGATGGCCTTTGTTACTAGAGGATTGCTGTGTGAGTATAAGAGCATTCTTTATCTCTGGTGTCACTGTGAGTTGTTTCCCACATGAGCAGCATCTCAGATCTAGTTTACTAATTTGGTACCTTGTTTTATGGATATTAAAATAGTTGAAATACAGGTTTGCCAGAGAGTAAGGAGAAAAGTTAATGGCCAGCCCTTACTTTCTCTTACTTTAGAAGTGAAAACAGTGGTTTTCACCATCAGTCAAAAACCCCACAAACTTAAGCAGTCTTCCATGCAACTTCAGAAATATTTTAAAATAATTAATTTCATTTCAAAAGGTATAGAGAATTCCCAGTTTCAGTAATTGCTCTTCATCACTCATGGAGCATAGCTTATCTTTTCTCCCATTCGTTCCATGTCCTGTCCCAAGGGCATGTGTCTCTCCATCTTTGCTCACCACTGACATTTTCTATGCTCTAGAAGGATATGTGTCTATGCTCTTTTCTCACTTACATTCCCATTATGATCTCTAACATCAACCTTTATAGCATTCGTGTACACATAACCTGCTTCAGAGACCTTACTTGCATGGTTCTTCCTTGCCCTTAGGCCTTGTCCTTGGCTTTGGTTTCACAGATACCTTCACAAACAGGTACCTTCACTTCACAGATACCTTCACAAACAGGTACCTTCACTTCACAGATACCTTCACAAACAAAACTTTTATATCCACATGATATATACATGTTCATACACATACCTCATATGCAAATTAATTTACATGGCACTCAATAAAATTGTGTTGAATCAATAAATGTACACTAGTGTGTGTGTGGGTGTGTTTGTGTGGGTTCGTGCATGGGGGTGGTTTATTTTGCTTGTGCTCTATAGAAGCAGGCACTGAAGATAGTTTCCTTCTGTTCCTGAAGTTTCTATTGTGTAGCTTCAGACATTTTCCTTTCTGGATAATTCCTTTTCAAAAAGTTTGAAGAAAATTTGTGCAGTAATTTTGACTTATCTGTAGGTGGAAAAAAGGATAATTTTTACACTTTACAGCAATTTTGGATTTTTCACATGTGGATAATTCTATGAGCTTTCAAAGCAAACACTTCAAAATTTCCTATTCTTTAGATTGAAATGGTTGAAAGTAATACTACTATAATGTATTTTTGTATTTTGCTTTTTATAATTATTACTATATATACACATTATTATATATTTATATAATTAACATCACTAGGAATTTCTAATTGATTAGTTGCTTACTTAGTCCTTCTAAAAAACCTTTCTGAATCTATGTATATCTTAGGCACAAAGGAAATATTTTCTTTCTTTTTGAATCTCTAGAAAATCTACTTGCTTTCAGCACTGGAAAAAATTTTATTTTTTGTTCAAGTAGGCATTTATTTTAAGCTGAGAGATAAAGCATACTTCTTTTCCAAATGTCTAGTCTTTAATATCACCTTCAACTATGTGCAGTAGGAACTGGGTCACTGTCTTCTTCACCCCACCCACTTTGCCCCAGAGTGGTTAGCATTTAGGCAGTGTTGGTCCTTCATGTAGGTGACAGCATGTCCAGGAAATTTATGATAGTGTAAAGCCCTGTGGAGGGGATTAGAAATTCTCTCCCTTTGAAAGTGGTTATGTCCTCTGCTAACTGGTAAGAATAAGCATTTTTTTTTTTTTTTTTTTTTTGTTATTGGTGAAAATTTGGGGGTTTTGAAAAATTATAGTGTAAAGCCCTGTGGAGGGGATTAGAAATTCTCTCCCTTTGAAAGTGGTTATGTCCTCTGCTAACTGGTAAGAATAAGCATTTTTTTTTTTTTTTTTTTTGGTATTGGGAGAACTTCAGGGGTTCTGAAAACTAGGAGGGAAAAAAAATCTCATACAGTCTGAGAATACTGTGTTTAGGAAAGTTTGGCCACCAAGTGAAAAAAGACCATGTTTTAGGATTTTAAGGCTGGTATGTAGCTGTTTTAGTGGGCTATTGAAATCTAGAATGGCCTCCTTTTATTTCTTGGAGAAATAAATCAGCTGTAAAAAGGTAAGACTTTCAAGCTGTAATAATAAAGACTGAATTTTAACTTAAGAGGTCATTCTGTAGTACTCAACTCTAATTATTATTCTCAAACTGGATATTAAGTATTATTTTAGAGTATAGTGAGCAAAACATGTAGTACACAGGGAAAATATTACATGAACCTCATGTTTAACTTTCCCCTTCTTCTCTGTGTAGAATTTGTAACTCTTACCCTAAGCATTGCATCCCTGCATGTGTGTGTGTCCCCAAATTATTTGAGACAGGGTTGACAAACTAGGATCACAGGCTAACTCTGGACCACCACTTGTTTTTGTAAATAAGGTATTATTGGATATAGCCGTGCACATTCATTTAAGCCTTGTCTGTGGCTGCTTTCAAGTTAAACAGCAGAGTTGAGTAGTTGTGACACATACTGTATGGTTTGTAAAGTGAAAAATATTCTTGCCCTTGGAGAAAAAGTTTGCCAACCCCTAATCTAAAATCAGTTTTCTTATCTTTTCCTTCACAGATGGTATCACAGAAAACTTTAAATAATGTATATTTTTCTTCCTATGGCTAACCCTCCTCTTTTTGAAAACAAAACTAAAAGCAAAACAAAAACACCAAACCAATCCACCCCTAAAAACAACAATTAAAGAGTCTTTACAAAATGTAAAAACTAGTGACGTGAATTAAACTCACAGGGTCATGAAATAGGCTTATTAAAATACACTGATTTTAATGAAAACTTTTATTCTTGTCTAGGCAGCATAGTGAAAAAAGAGTACTAGTATATGAGTCAAAGAACTTATGTTCCTGTTTCAATTTTGCCATTCTCTGACTCAGAGGTTGGCAGTTTTTTTAGTAAAGGGCAAGATAATAACTACTTTAGGCCATCTTTATTTTATTTTATACAAACAGGTGTTGGGCTGAATTTGGTCTGCCGGCCTGTAGTTGGATTTCCCCTGCTCTAACTCAAGCGCTACTGATAAGCCACAACCTTCATGGGTGGCATTTTCAGGAGACTGAAATCAACAGTACCTTCCAGTTTTAATATTTTCCTACCTTCTTATGAATCAAAGCCAATGTTTATATTTGACTACATTTAACATGGATCATTTTCTTACCATGTGGAAAGAAGAGTCAGAATAGGGACTTCCCTGGTGGTGCAGTGGTTACGAATCTGTCTGCCAGTGCAGGGGACATGGGTTTGATCCCTGGTCCAGGAAGATCCCACATGCCATGGAGCAGCTAAGCCAGTGTGCCACAACTACTGAGCCTGCGCTCTAGAGCCCGTGCGCCACAACTACTGAGCCCATGTGCCGCAACTACTGAAACCCGTGAGCTCTAGGGCCCATGCTCTGCAAAAAGAGAAGCCACCACAATGAGAAGCCTGTGCACAGCAATGAAGGGTGGCCCCCCCTTGCCGCAACTAGAGAAAGCCTGCACACAGCAACAAAGACCCGATGCAGCCAAAAAAAAAAAAAAAGAATAATATGTGAAGTGGCATGTGATAAGAAACTCAATTTTTACATGTCTTGGTATATGAATTTCTATTGCTTTGTAATGCATTGATTTCAAACTTAGAAGTGCAAAACAACTCTTTAATCTTACTCTCAGTTTTGTGGGTCAAATTCAGGAAAGGCTTGATTGGACAGTCTTCACTTGGGGTTTCTCATGAACCGCCATAGGCTGACATCCAAGATGGCTGACAGTTGATGCTGGTCATCAGATGGGAGCTTAGCTGGGACCGTTGATTGGAGCACCTACACATGGCCCCCTCACCATGAGGTCTCTGAATGGTCCAACATTTTACATGATACTTGGCTTACCCCAAAGTGAGCATCCCCAGAGAATGAGGTGGAAGCTGCATGACATTTTCTGACCTAGCCTGGGAAGGTTGTACTCCATTAGTTAAAGTAGCCACAACTTTCCCAGATTTAAGTGGAGGACAGGTAGACTCTCCCTCCCAAAGTGAGAAATGTCAAAGAATTTGGGGCTATATTTTAAAATCACCACACCCAGCTTTGATAATTTTTAAGTTTATAAAACTAACACTGAATTAGTAGAATTTTTGTATCAGCTATTGTATAATTAACCATAGTTATTAAGGGTGAGATATCTTAATTTGGATCTTCCATCCAAATGGAACTGAAGTACATATATTATATATATATATAATATACACACATACATATATATAGTTGTATATATACACACACACACATACAGACACACACAATGAATTCTGCAGCCTTGACAAGGAAATTCTGCCATTTGTGACAATATGGATGAACCTGGAGAACACTGATCTATGAAATAAGGCAGACATGGAAAGACAAATACTTCATGATCTCACTGATATGTGGAATCTAAAAAAGTGAAACTCTTAGAAATGGTGGGGTAGAGGAAATGTGTTGTTGGTCAAAGGGTACAGACTTTCAGTTATAATATGCATAAATTCTAGAGACCTAACGTAGAGCTTACTGACTATAGTTAATAATAAATTACTGTATACTCAAAACTTGCAGAAAGAGTAGATCGTAAGTGTTCTCATCACATACACAAAAGAAGTAAAAAGATAACTATGTGAGGTAATGGATATTTTGATTAGCTTCACTAATCATTTCAAAATGTAATCACTTCAAAATATGTTTATATATGAAAACATCACACTGTACATCTTAAATAGTGCAATTACTATTTGCCAATAGTACCTCAGTAAATCTAGGAATAAAACAGAGAGATGAGGTTAGAGAAGAAGTGGTGTTGGTGGGGAGCTCATGTAGGCCGTATCAGCCATGGGAAGAAGTTTGGATTTAACTAAGTGGGAAGTCATTACAGAGCTTTGAGCGGAAGAGTGATATTCTCTGACTTAGATATTTTCTTTTTTACTCTAAGCTTTTTGAGGTAAAAATTTTTAATTGAAATGTAGTTGATGTACAGTATTATGATAGTTTAATGTGTACTGCATACATAATGATTTGGCATTTGCATACATTATAAAATGACCGTCACAATAAATCTAGTAACGGTCTGTCCCCATACAAAGTTATTATACTATTATTGACTGTATTCCTTATGCTCTATGACAGCCTCATGGCTTATTTTTTTTTTTCTGTGGTACGCGGGCCTCTCACTGTTGTGGCCTCTCCCGTTGCGGAGCACAGGCTCCGGACGCGCAGGCTCAGCGGCCATGGCTCACGGGCACAGCCGCTCCGCGGCATGTGGGATCCTCCCGGACCGGGGCACGAACCCGTGTCCCCTGCATTGGCAGGCGGACTCTCAACCACTGCGCCACCAGGGAAGCCCATGGCTTATTTTTATATAACTGGGGTTTGTACCTCTCTTTTTTTTTGCTATTAACATTTTTTTTTTAATTGAAGTATAGCTGATTTACAATGTTTTGTTAGTTTCTGGTATATAGCAAAGTTGTTTAGTTATAAATATATAGTTATATAGTTATGTATATACATATCCTTTTCCATCATGGCTTGTTACAGGATATTTGAATATAGTTCCTTGTGCTCTACAGTAGGACCTTGTTGTTTATCCATTCTATATATGATAGTTTGCGTCTGCTAATCTCAAACTCCTAATCCATCCCTCCCCTATCCCTCCTTGCCCTTGGCAATGGCAAGTCTGTTCTCTATGTCTGTGAGTCTTTCTGTTTCATAGATAGGTTCATTTGTGTCATATTTTGGATCACAAGATAAGTGATATCATATGGTATTTGTCTTTTTCTTTCTGACTTACTTCACTTAGTATGATAATTTCTAGGTTCATCCATGTTACTGCAAATGGCATTATTTTATTCTTTTTTATGGCTGAGTAGTATTCCACTGTATATATGTACCACATCTTCTTTGTCCATTTATCTATCAGTGGACATTTAGGTTGCTTCCATCTCTTGGCTATTGTAAATAATGCTGCTATGAACATTGGGGTGCAGTGTCTTTGAGTTACAGTTTTGTCCAGATATATGCCCAGGAGTGGAATTGCTGGATCATATGGCAACTCTATATTTAATTTTTTGAGGAACCTCTATACTGTTTTCTATAGTGGCTGTACAAATTTACATTCCCACCAACAGTATAGGAGGGTTCCCTTTTCTCTGTACCTTCTCCAGCATTTGTTATTTATAGACTTTTTATTTATTTTAAAGACTTTTTTTGTTTTTTGATGTGGACCATTTTTAAAGTCTTAATTGAATTTGTTACAATATTGCTTCTGTTTTATGTTCTGGTTTTTTGGCCATGAGGCATGTGGGATCTTAGCTCTCCAACCAGGGATTGAACCCATACCCACTGCATTGGAAGGCAAAGTCTTAACTACTGGACTGCCAGGGAAGTTCCTGTAGACTTCTTTTGTGTGTGTGTGTGGTATGTGGGCCTCTCACCGCTGCGGCCTCTCCCGTTGTGGAGCACAGGCTCTGGATGCGCAGGCTCAGCGGCCATGGCCCACGGGCCCAGCCGCTCCGCGGCACGTAGGATCCTCCCAGATCAGGACACGAACCCGCGTCCCCTGCATCGGCAGGCGGACCCCCAACCGCTGCACCACCAGGGAAGCACCTCTGTAGACTTTTTAATGATGGCCGTTCTGACCATGTGAGGTGGTACCTCATTCTAGTGTTTATTTTTTTTAATTGAAGTATAGTTGATTTACAATGTGTACACCAAAATGATTCAGTTATACACAACTATCTATCTATATCTATTCTTTTCTATAGTCTTTTCCCTTATAGGTTATTACAAAATACCTCATTGTAGTTTTTATTTCTCTTTCTCTGATAATTAGCAATGTTGAGCATCTTTTCATGTGCCTGTTGGCCATCTGTATGTCTTCTTTGGAGAAGTGTCTATTTAGGTCTTCTGCCAATTTTTTGATTTTTTTTTTTTCTTATTGATTCTATGAGCTGTTTGTATATTTTGGAAGTAAAGCCCTTGTAGATCACATTGTTTGCAAACATTTTCTCCCAGTTTGTAGGTTGTATTTTCATTTTGTTTGTGGTTTCCTTTGCTGTGCAAAAACTTATAAATTTGATTAGGTCCCATTTGTTTATTTTTGTTTTGTTCCTGTTGCCTTGGGAGACTGACTTAAGAAAACATTGGTATGATATGTTAGGGAATGTTTTGCTTATGTTCTCTTCTAGGAGTTTTATGGTGTTGTGTCTTATATTTAAATCTTTAAGCCATTTCGAGTTTATTTTTGTGTACGGTGTGAGGGTGTGTTCTAACTTCATTGATTTACATGCAGCTGTCCAGGTTTCCCAATACCACTTGCTGAAAAGATTTTCTTTTCTCCATTGTATATTCTTACCTCCTTTGTTGAAGATTAATTGATTGTAGGTGTGTGGGTTTATTTCTGGGATCTATGTTCCATTGACCCATATGTCTGTTTTTGTGCCAATACTACACTGTTTTGATTACTGTAACTTTGTAGTATTGTCTGAAGTCTGAGAGGTTATGCCTCCTGCTTCATTCTTTTTCCTCAGGATTGCTATGGCAATTCTGGGTCTTTTACGGTTCCATATAAATTTTAGGATTATTGGTTCTAGTTCTGTGAAAAATGTCATGGGTAATTTGATAGGGATTGCATTAAATCTGTAGATTGCTTTGGGTAGTATGGCCATTTTAACAATTTTAATTCTTCCAATCCAAGAGCATGGGATATCTTTCCACCTTTTTGAATCATCTTCAGCTTTCTCTGTTAATGCATTATAGTTCTCAGCATATTGTCTTTCACCTCGTTGGTCAGGTTCATTCCTAAGTATTTTATTTTTTTTGGATGGAATTTTAAAAGGGATTTTTTAAACTTTTTCTTTCTGATATTTCATTGTTAGTGTAAAGAAATGCAACCAATTTCTCTGTGTTTATCTTTTATCCTGCTATCTTGCTGAATTCATTTATCAGTTCTAGTAGTTTTTGTGTGAAGTCTTTAGGGTTTTCTACATATATTATCATGTCATCTGCATATAATGACAGTTTTACCTCTTCTCTTCCAATCTGGGTACTTTTAATTTCTTTTTCTTTTCTGATTGTTATGGCTAAGACTTCCAATACTATGTTGAATAGAAGTGGTGAGTGTGGGCATCCTTGTCTTGTTCCAGATTTTAGCAGGAAGGCTTTCAGCTTTTCACTGTGGAGTATTATGTTGGCTGTGGGTTTGTTATAAATAGCTTTTATTATGTTGAGATATGTTCCCTCTATATGGGGTTTGTACCTTTTAATCCCTTTTGCCTAATTTGCCCACCTCCTGACCACCCTCCCTTCTAGCAACTACCCATTGTTCTCAGTATCTATGAGTATGTTTTTATTTTGTCTGTTTTATTTTTTAGATTCCAAATATAAGTGAGATCATGCAGTATTTATCTTTTTCTGTCTGACTTATTCACTTATTTTACCTTCTAAGTCCATCCATGCTGTTGCAAATGCCAAGATTTCATTTTTGTTAATGGCTGAGTAATATTCCTCTGTGTGTGTGTGTGTGTGTGTGTGTGTGTGTGTGTGTGTGTGTGTGTGTGTGTATACCACATCTTTATCCATTCATCTATCTAAGGACATTTAGGTTGCTTCCATATCTTGGCTATTGTAAATAATGCTGTAAAAAATATTGAGGTGTATATATCTTTTTGAATTAGAGTTTTTGTTTTCTTGGGAAAAATAACCAAAAGTGAAATTGCTGGATCATATGGCAGTTCTATTTTAAAATTTTTGAGGACCCTCACTACTGTTTTCCATAGTAGCTACACCAATTTACAATCCCACCAACAGTGTAGGAGGTTTCCTTTTCACTACATCCTTGCCAACATTTGTTATTTATTGTCTTTTTGATGATAGCCATTCTGACAGATGTGATATCTCATTGTGGTTTGATTTGCATTTCCCTGATGATTAGTGATGTTGAGCATCTTTTCACATGTATGTTGGCCATCTGTATGTCTTTGGAAAAATGTCTATTCAGGTCCTCTTCTCATTTTTTTAATTGAGTTGTTTTGGGTTTTGGTGTTCAGGTGTATGAGTTTTTATATATATTTTGGATATGAACCCCTTATTGAATACATCATTTGTAAATATATTCTCCCCATTCAGTAGGTTGCCTTTTTGTTTGTTAATATGCCATGGCTCACGGGCCCAGCCACTCCACAGCATGTAGGATCCCCCTGGACTGGGGCACGAACCCATGTCCCCTGCATCAGCAGGCGGACTCCCAACCACTGCGCCACCAGGGAAGCCTGCAAAAGCTTTTTAAATTGATGTAGTCCCATTTGTTTATTTTTGATTTTGTTTCCCTTGCCTGAGGAGACAGATTGAAAAAAATATTGCTAAGGTAAATATCTAAGAGAATGTTGTCCATGTTTTCTTCCAGGAGTTTTATGTTTCAGGTCTTACATTTAGATCTTTAACCCATTTCGAGTTTATTTTTGTATATGGTATGAGAGAGTAGTCCAGTTCAATTCTTTTGCATGTAGCTGTCTAGTTTTCCCAGCACTAAAGTTTAGAGAGGCTCTCTTTTCCCCATTTCCCTCCTTTGTCGTACACTAATTAATCATATAAGTGTGGGTTTAGTTTTAGGCTCTCTATTCTTTTCTATTGATCTATGTTTGTGTTTTTGTGCCAGTACCATACTGTTTTGATTTCTGTAGCTTTGTAGTATAGTTTGAAGTCAAGACTTATGATATCTCCACCTTTATTCTTCTTTCTCAAGATTGTTTTAGCTCTTTTGTGTTTTCATACAAATTTTAGCATTATTTGTTCTAGTACTGTGAAAAATGCCATTGATACTGTGATAAGGACTGCATTAAATCTGTAGATTGCCTTGAGTATTATGATCATTTTAACAGTCATTATTCTTCCAATCCATGAGCATGATGTATCTTTTCATTTATTTGTGTCATCTTCAATTTCTTTCTTCAGTGTGATTGATACCCAAGTACAAATCTTTTACCTCCCTGGTTAGATTTATTCCTAGGTATTTTAATGCACTTGTAAACGGGATTGGTTTCTTGATTTCTCTTTCTGATAGTTTGTTGTCAGTGTATAGAAACACAGCATATTTCTTTATATTAATTTTGTATCCTGCAACGTTATGGAATTTATTAGTGCTAATAATTTTTTGATGGCATCTTTTGGATTTGCTATACATAGTATCATGTAATCTGTAATCAGTGACAGTTTTACTTCTTCCTTTCCAATTTGGATTCCTTTTATTTCTTTTTCCTGTATGATTGCTGTGGCTAGGATTTTCAGTACTATGTTGGAAAAAGTGGTGAAAGTGGGCATCTGTGTCTTGTTCCTGATCTTAGAGGAAATTCTTTCAGCTTTTCACCATTGAGTAAGATATTAGCTGTGGGCTTACCATATATGACGTTTATTATGTTGAGACATGCTCCCTCTATACCCATTTTGTTGAGAGTTTTTTTTCTCATAAATGGATGTTGAATTTTGTCAAAAGATTTTTCTGCATCTATTGAGATGATCATACGACTTTTTTTCTTCATAAGATTTTGTTTGTTAATGTGGTGTATCACATTGATTGATTTATGGATATTGAACCACCCTTGTATCCCTGGGATTAATCCTGTTTGGTCTTGGTGTATGATCCTTTTAAAGTACTGTTGAATTAGATTTGCTGATATTTTGTTGTGGATTTTTGCATCTATGTTGATCAGTTATATTGGCCTTTAAAGTTTTTTCCCCTTTTTTGTGGTGCCTTTGTCTGGTTTTGGTATCAGAGTGATGCTGGTCCCATAGAATGAGTTTGGAGGTATTCCTTCCTTTTCTTTTCTTTTTTTTTAATAGTTTGAGAAGGATAGGTATTAATTTTTCTTTAAATGTTTGGTAGAATTCACCTGTAGGTCATCTGGTCCTGGACTTTTGTTTGTTGGGGTTTTTTTTTGTTTTTTTTTTTGGATTCCTGATTCAGTTTTATTACTGGTAATTTGTTCATATATTCTATTTCTTCCTTATTTAGTCTTGGGAGATTTCTTCTAGGCTATATAATTGTTTGCAGTAGTCTCCTATGATCTTTTGTATTTCTGTGATGTCAATTGTAACTTCTCTTCATTTGGGTCCTCTCTCTTTTCTTGGTGAATCTGGATAGAGGTTTCTCAATTTTGTTTATTTTTTCAAAGAACCAGCTCTTAGATTAATTGATCTTTCCTATTTTTAAAAAAGTTTTTCTTTCATTTATTTCTGCTCTGATATTTATTATCTCCTTCTACTAACTTTGGGGTTTTTTTGTTCTTTTTTCTAGTTCCTTTACGTATAAGGTTAGATCATTTATTTGTTATTTTTCTGTTTCCTGAGGCAGGCTTGTATCACTATAAACTTCCCTCTATAAGTGGTTGACCTACTTCCTTTACTCTATGCTTGCCTTTACCAGTGAGATTTTTCCTTTCGTAATTTTCATATCTCTAGTTGTTTTCTTTTCTTTTCCATTTAGAGAAGTCCCTTTAGCATTTCTTGTAAAGCTGGTTTAGCACTGCTGAACTCTTTTAGCTTTTGTTTTAGAGTAAAACTCTTTATTTCTCCTTCAAATCTGAATGATAGCCTTGCTGGGTAGAATATTCTTGGTTGTAGGTTTTTTTCTTTCATCACTTTGACTATATAATGCTACTCCCTCTGGTCTTCAAAGTTTCTGCTGAAAAGTTAGCTGATAGACTTATGGGAGTCCCCCTGTTCATAACTAGTTGATTTTCTCTTGCTGCTTTTAGGTTTCTCTCTTTATCTTTAATTTTTGCCATTTTAGTTGTAATGTGTCTTGGTATAGCTCTCTTTGGGTTCATATTGTTTTGGACTCTTTGTGTTTCCTGGACCTGGATGTCTGTTTCCTTTCTTAGGTTAGGGATGTTTTCAGCTATTATTTCTTATAATAAGTTTTATGCTGCTTTCTCTCTACTCCTTTTGGGACCCTTATAATGCAAATGCTAATACACTTGATGTTTTCTCAGAGGTCTGTTAAAGTGACTTCATTAAAAATTTTTTTTTCTGTTTAGCTTGAGTGACTTCTCCTACTCTGGCTTCCAGTTCACTTTTCCATTCCTCTGCATCATCTAATCTACTGTTAATTCTTTTTGTGTATTTTTAAATTTCAGTTATCATATTCTTTAGCTCTGTTTGGTTCTTTTTTATATTTTTTAACTCTTTGTTAAACTCCTCACGTGTTGATCCATTCTTCTAAGTTCATTGAGCATCTTTGTGATCATTACCTTGAACTCTTTATTAGGTAGATTGATTATCTCTACTTTGTGTAGTTGTTCTTCTGAGATTTGGTCTTGTTCAATCATCTGGAACATTCTTCTCTGTCTCCTCATTTGTCCCTGAATCTCTGTGTTTATTTCTATGTATTAGGTAGGTCAGTTACAATTCCTGATCTTGGAGAGGTGGCTTTATGTAGAAGACATTCTATGGGGCTCAGAAGCACAACCCTTCTGGTCACTAGAGCTTTATGCTCTAGGGGTACTCTCATGTGAACTGCAGGGGTACTTCTCTTGTAGTAGGGCTAACTGCTATGGGAATGCTGGTAGGTAGGGCTGGCTCCTGGCCCTCTTGGCTTCCAGGCCCTGCCTGTCACAGTGGCTGCTGATCCATTGGTGGGTGGGACGGAGTCCTGGCATGGCTGGCTGTGCAACCTGGGGGATGGGGGATGTTCCAGGTCTAAGCCCTCTGACTTAGACTTTAAAAATCACTATGGCTTCTGTGTAAATAATGACCTATAATTTTCGGGGGTGGTGTGGGCAAGAATGGAAGCCAAAGTCTCAGTTAGAAGGCTTTTGTATTATTTTTATGCAGAAGATGTTTGAGGATTGAATAGAGTATTAACAGTATGGGTGACAAGAGAAAGTAAAAATAGATGAGAGACTATTCCCATTTTCCAGGTAAGTAAATAGAGGCTTAGAGAGTTTAACCAATTCTCCTAGAAGTGGTAAACTGGTATTCTATTCTACATCTAATTTCACAGATTAACTTCAGCCAAGTGCCATATAGATTTGTCACATTTAAAATTAATGAAGTTCAAATAAATTAGGTTTTACTGTAATTTAGGTAGACTAGGCTAAATTAAGAGATGTTAGCCATGGTCCTATTTTTAGACATTTTCATTGATCACACCTGTTCACTGTCTTCATGTAGAAGATGTTTAAAACATAATAAATTGGATGAAACTTGAATTATATCACCATTTTTACAGGATTTTTTTATGGAAAATGAGGAAATCACTGCAGATATAAAACCCCTAATCTCATTCAGACATTCTGTATAATTCTGATGAACAGAGCCTAAGAGTCAATCTGAGAAAGTTTGCTGTTATCATTTCTGAGAATTGATAAGCGATCATTGATACGTCAGAATTTTTTTTTTTTTTTTCTGCCTTAGGTTCAATAAGGATGGAAGTGAGAAATGTAGATAGTTATTTTGGGAGTAATTTAGAAGCAAATCAAAGGAGTGCATACTTTTCATTGAAAAGTAGATGTTACCAGAACTAATCATTATGATACCTTAACAAGGGAGAGTCTCCCTTGATTAGATACCTTAACAAGGGAGAGTCTCCCTTGATTAGATCTTTTCTCCCTTTGGGAAATGAAAGGACACTCTGGTTCTATTCTTGCTGTAGTACTTTAAAAAAAAACAAGTTTATTGGAGAAGAAATTGACTCCTTTGTCATCAAGGTCATAGAATCTTTTCTGTATTTTTTTTCCCACTACATTTCCCTCCTCTGTGATCTGAGTTACCAAAAAGTTGATTTACTTGTGGCTCTAAAACTTCTCTGTTCCTCTCTTCCACATAATCAAGATCTTCAAATAAGCATCTTTCAAAGAGCGACAAGCAAAATACAGCTGCAGGATCAGTAACTCCCTTTTAAGCAGCTTTGCTTTCTGTCATTGTTGACTGCTGGAGGTGGTGATCCATGTCAATTACTGAAACCACACCTTGGCAAGACTGCAATCTGCTCCTGGAGTTTTTGTGTATGGGAACACTTTCAGATAATGAGATTTTCATATATTCCAAGCACCACACACACAGTGCCTGGAACATAGTAGGTATCCAGTAAATATTTATTAATATTGTCAAATCATATTTTCAAGGCTTTGCTAGCATGGGATAGGTAAATTTGTTGCAGAATGGAGCAATGCAGGAATTTCCTTGTCAGTCCTGGATAAAGTTTATTAATTTTAGGATAAATAACTCTCCAAGCAGCAAGAGACTTTTAGCAAGACTCAATGGATTGATATAAACTTATATTTTTAAGCCATCAAACTAAGAAGAGGTTAAGACTAACGTTTACTTATTAAGATAATTTCCTAATCATTCTTATAAGAATTTAATGAGTGACAAACTGACGCTGGATATAAATTTATGATTTCCCAAAATAACATTTGATTGGTTTGAGTGATGTCTTACATCAAGTAATCATAGTTAATTTTTGCTTCTGGAGAGATTTGACTTTACCAGTCTATCATGTCATCAGATGTATTTCAAGAATGATTTCTTTGTCTGTTGATACAAAGTTAAAGAATTCCTATGGAGATTCTTAAATCTGTAACTTGTATTTTTATCAGGGTAGATGGGACAAGTTCAGAATAGTAGCAAAAAGACTACATCTTCTGAAATATACTATAAATACATAAAGAATGATTTTACGTTAAAAATATTTTTAGTCATAAATTAAGGGCAAAGTTAGGATTTTTCTCATATATGAATTTTGGTGCAAAAAGCAATGAGTGGGGCTTCCCTGGTGGCGCAGTGGTTGAGAGTCCGCCTGCCGATGCAGGGGACACGGGTTCGTGCCCTGGTCCAGGAAGATTCCCACATGCCACAGAGCGGCTGGGCCTGTGAGCCATGGCCGCTGAGCCTGTCTGTGTCTGGAGACTGTGCTCCGCAACGGGAGAGGCCACAACAGTGAGAGGCCCGCATACCGCAAAAAAAAAAAAGCAATGGGTGACTTATTTTAAGATTAAAGAAAGGTCAATAAATGCTGTGGCCTCAATTCTATTGTAAATATCAGCAGTTAAAACAATGAGAGAATAGGAGTTTTAAATATACTGCTAAAACAAACATGAAAGTTATTTTTCTTATTATATTTCTTTAACATTCAATATCTGTAATTAAGACTGATGTTTGATTCTAACTCACAAAATAATCTGATCTAAAAGAGATTTCAGAGAGTTGAAAAAAGGATATCTATAAAACAGGGATAAAATTGTAATGTTTTCTGTTTCCAGATTCTTTTCTGAAGGATAAATTTTGAATGATTTCCTCTTTTTTTTTTTGGTAATGAACCAGTCACCCTAATAAGCAAAGCTTTAACAACATTAACAGCACAGTCACAGAAGGCACAATGAAAATTGGAAGAAGAGTAACCCTTAATGTCTAGAAAAAACTCAGGCAACATATGGAAATGGAGAGCTTAACCTGGGTGAAGAAAAGGTTTCCTGTATTATTACAGCACTTGCTGCCAGGGCTGATATGAGGAGTTTGGATCTGGCTGTCTCTTGACCCAGATTCCAGTTTTGTCACTGGACCAGGCACAGCACCATTCTTTCATTATTAGAAGGTCTCTGCCCTTCTTCATAGCAGCGGTGGGTGCTTATTCTAAGAGCCACTCTAGTCCCCCAATTTATCATTGCCATTGAGATGTGGCATTTAGCCCAGCTCTCTGGTTCTCAAACCCTGACTGCACATTGGAAGCACCTGTTAGCTTTTATAAACTACCGGTATCCTGGCCCCTCCTCAGATATTCTGACTTAAGTGGTCTGGGTGTGGCTCAGGCTTTGGGATTTTTGGAAAGCTCCTTGGTTATTTCTAAGTTGCAACTGAAGTTGAGAACCACTGGTCTAGTAAAGTTTGGAAGAAGGAAGAAAACCAGTTGTGAAGTTCTGTCTTATTTCTCATCCTCAATTTTGTGTTTTCTCACAGGTCCCTCAGCCTCAGAAAACCCAGTGAAGGTAATTCATGTTTTTTGACTCTTTCCTAAATTGCTTTCCAGGTTCTGTTTGCCCAGAATCTTTCCTAGATGGGAAACTCAAAAGAGAGGTCAGAGAAGGATAAGGAATTCTGATGATTCTTGGCATCATTTTGTGACACAGGGTGGAATGGATTCTTTTTAAATGTTCAGTAAGTGAATTGGGCAGAATAGAAGGTAATGGATTGGCATACCAAAATGCATATATATCAAAATCAATCAAAGCAAACAAGTTTAACCAATGGTATTACAGTAAATAAGCATTGGAAAGTCTTACTTGGAAAGTCTTATTTGGAAAGTCTCAGATTCAAGTGTTGACTTCATCATTGCCAGCTGTGTGACATGTCCAATTTACCTACCCTCTTTGAGCTTTAGTTTCCTTATCCATAAGATAGAAACAGTATCTGCTGTACTTGGCTTACATGTTTGTTGTGAGGATTAAATTAAGTTACAAAAGTGAAATGACATTTTATAGTTTTAGATGTTATACAAATGTTATTACAGTGGGTTAACCTGCTTTAATATGTATTTATGTAAACACATTTTGTGGTTCATTTTTTCAACAAGAGAATAATTCTGGGGAACAATGGTTCTAAAACGAATTAAATCAATGTGTCATAGTCTTCAGCTAATCTGCTTGGGTGGCAAGCTTATACAAAATGAATGCATCTTTTGTAAATCTGATATATTAAACTTACATAGGATATAGTTGGTTATTGGCTTTGAAAAACAAAGTTCCATATCATTTTCTCATACTTAAAAGGTTTTTATCCCAACAGCTACTGAGCCCATGGTAACCATTAAAAGGAAAAAACAAAACAAACAAAAAAAACCCTATAGGAATAGAAAAAATTGTGATTCTGTTAGGTCACAGAAGAAGTCTTAGTTTTGTCTTAAACTGTAGTGTCTCAGTCAGTTTGAGCTGCTCTAACTACCATGGACTGGGTGGCTTAAACTATAAACATTTATTTCTCATAGTTTTGGAGACTGGGACGTTCTAGATTGGATGTCAGCATTGTTGGGTCCTAGCAAGAGCCCTCAGGTTATAGACTGTTGGCTTGTATTCTCACACAGTGGAAAGAGCACAAAGTAGCACTCTGGCCTCTTCTTATAAAGGCACAAATCACATTCATGAGGGTTCCACCTTCATGACCTAATTGTCTCCAAAAGACCCCCCCTCCAAATACTATGACATTGGGAATTAGATTTCAAAATGTTAATTTTGGAGAGTCACAAAGGTTCAGTCCGTAACATGTGGCTGCTCAAAATGGAGTGACAGCTGATGTCATTCCCACCATTTACCAAGCCAATGCTATGTGCTGGGCACTGTGCTATCTTTCATATACTTCATCTCATTTAGGCCCTCAAAACTTCTGTGAGAATTAGGTTCTATTATTGTATCAATTTTATTGCTGAAAAACAAAACCAAACAAAACTGAGGGACAGAGGGGCTGTCACTTTCCCCTTAAACCCACATCTTCTGACTCAGATCCCTTACTTTTAGTGACTGAACTATACTATCTTCCAGTAATCACTGTTATAAGGGTTTATTGGCAGGTTGATTTGGGGAGAGTTGGTAAAAGGAGCTTGGAAGGGGGTGGAGATGAAGGATAGCCTGGGGTTTCTTTCAAAAAAAGTTACCTTGGCTTAGTGCATGGAGCCATAGTTGAAATGTATGGAGGGTGGGCTACGCACACTAGCTGAAAAAATTGTTCTCACAGAAACTGTGGATGGCTAGTATTCAGTCACCCTGCTTCCAGTGATGGAGTGTGACATCATTGGGACTGTAGTGTGCTGGAGTTTTGAGAATGTCAGAAGGCGACGTCTTAGGCTCAGACACAAACACGCTTAGCAGCAGCAGTGACAGTGGTCTCATAGACCTGGGATGTCACTCACGTCATTGGGCAGGTTAGGAAGAACATGATGGATGATACACTGTAGTGGACTCTGCACTTGATCATCAGGACAGGCAACATTTCCTTGCAGGTTCCAAGAAGAAACCTGTGGGGCACTTTTCGTTCTCAAGGGGAGACAGATCCCAGTAAAACAGGTGATTCCTATGGATGTGCCTTCACAGTACCTCTAGGCTGGAGTGGCCCAAATAACAGTAGCAGCAAGAAGGATAACAATAAACTTACCATATGCTCTTATAAATGCTTTACAAACAGTTTTCTTAATCTCTAAAGCACTTTGATGAACTAGAGATTTAGGAATTATAAATATCCTTATTGTACAGGTAAGGTTCTTGGAGATAAATAATTTCGCTAAGTTCACACAAGTTAATCAATGCAAGGTGAGACTAAATCAGGTGTTTTTGATTCCAGAGCCTATACCATATATTATACGTTGTTTTCTTGTAAAAAATGTAGTTTAAGAGGGTGTTGTACATTTTTTTATTAGAACCAACATGAGTATTGGAAGTGGTTGAAAGTCAGCCAGGCTGATATGCCAAGAACATGAACACCAGTATTGGAGTCATGAACATAACAGGACACAGCTGGGGCTTTTTGTTCGGTATGGCTCATAGTTACTTTGATCCTATGACCTGCAGAAACTGCTAGTCATTTAGGAACAACAAGTGAAATGAATTACCCTCTAAGCACGGATTAAGTCAGAAAAGTGATTTGAATAAAGGGATTTTGATGGTTTGTTTTGCACTAGAAAGGCCATCATTGGCCAGTGATTCCAAATTACAATCACAGATATGTGTTGATCTCAAATATCAAAGAAGTCGTTCTCTAATCCTGCTGGAGGACACCTCAATGTAAGATTTAGGTCTGGTTAGGAATATGAACAGATTCCATCTAACTGGAAAGGAGAAGAATGTTGAAATATTGAGAGCCATATATCTACAAGCACTGAGAATGATAATAGGGCAAAAGGGATTTGATGATTTTATTAGGATAGTAAGTTATAACATGACCTGGCACACCACACTATTATCATCTTTTTCCAGGATACGTGGGCCTGCCTGCTTTATCAGGCTCAGAAACTGCCTTCTTTTTCATCATCAGAGTCCAACTGACTCCTCAACACAGACCTGGCCCAGCATTCTGGCACTCAGCATGAGGTCACCTATACCTGCCAGTTTTTATCTAACCTTAACGTCTAGTTATCATTTAAACTTCTTCCTCGTTCTTGTGACTTGGTCCTGCTCTGTCTGCCCTTGTCTCTGAATGCTGACATTTTCTTCTGTGGTGGAATCCTGGCTTGATAATTTGTCCGGGACTGCAGTTCCTTTCCTTGCATAACTTGAATCTGTTCCAGTACTCTAACCTGATGACTGGGAAACCATTCAAGGTTCTCTGTTGCTGATCATCTTCCTGTGCAGACCTGTGATCATCGTCAGCTCCCAAACATTGACAACCACCAGCATGAAATGGCTGCTTGCTATTGCAGTGGTTCTCAAACCTCATCTTTCATCAAAATCACTTGATGAACTTTTATAATTCAGAACTCTGGGGTATACCCACAAGAAATTTTGATTTAGTCAGGCTAAGGTGGAGTCTAAAAATCTGCATATTTAACAGTTTCCCTAGGTGGGACTCTGCAGTTGGGTGGAAGAGCACACCCAGGTAGAGAAACACCGCTCCATTGTCTGTTGCTACAACAATGATAGCCAACATTGGACTTCCTTCCTGTTCTACCAGATGGGTCGCTCTTCCTCCAGGGTCTTATCACTTTACCTTACTTGAGTTGTCCTTCAGATCTCATGTTAGATGTTGCCTCTTCTTGCCCCGTAGACTGATAGATGCCTCTCGTATGTACTGTTGTACATACTGTCCTTATCTCTACCTAGCACTCAGCTCACTGTATTTCTCTATTTACTTCTTCATATGAACTGTTAGACTATGAACTCTAACAGGAGAGTTATGTCATGTTCACCTCTGAATTCTCATTGTCTATGGTAGTGTAGCAGGCACAGAGGAGGTGGACAAGAAATCTACAGTGGTTCTAGGCGGTGATCGGTCTTAGTCTCTTGTTCAGCTGAGTCATTTGGACTACTCAGAGGTCTCAGTTTGAATTGCTTTAAGGGTGCTGGTCTAGACAGGTCCCTAAGATGTATGAGAACTGAGGTTAGGGTCAAAATCTAGCCTGACTTATCTTTTTAATTGCTGGACTATGGCAAGGCTTCCAACGCTGGTTCTCGTTCAAGGATCCACCTCAAGTAAAAATATGAAAACAAGCCCATGTGATATCTTAAAATTCAAAATACTCTAATTTTCAGTGCACAATAACATATTGTGGACCTAAGGCACTTAAACATTAGAGAAAATGGGAAGCTTTCATTTTGATTCTGGAATGGATCTAGTGTTTTGAGAAGACTGATGATAAATTTCAGAGAGCGGAAGTTTCCTAATATTTTTTTCCTTCTAATTGTAGTTAGTCTCTAATTCCATGAAGTGAAACCTAAAATCTCAGAATCCATGCATACTAGTTCTTGAAAGGACTTTTGAGATGATCATTTTTACAGATGAGGAAAGTTGGGTTAAATATTAGTGTCTGCAGTGTGCAAGAAAACAAAACAACAAAAACTCAGACTGGAGTCTATCACAGGCTCAGGCTCACATAGCTACGTAGTTTTACATTTCAGCTAGGTCTCAGATCCCCAGATCTCTCTGACAATCCCTGCTCTGTCCAGAAATTTTCTTGCTGAAGTAGAATCATGGAGACTGCAGTACATACTTGTCTGATTCAGTCCTGCCCTGCAGCCAGTTTATTTCACTCTCTACTGGGTTTTCATGATTTGTTTTTATAATGTATTTTTTTCCTAAGGTCTTGTATTATTTTAATATTTGGCCTGTTGAGTGTGTGTGCTTCAGGGCTAATTATCTTATTACTTATTTAAGACATATCTGGAATTGGCAATAAGGGAACATTTAAGTGGTCCTTAAGAAGGAAATGGAGGGCAGTTGAGAATGGCCATACTGAGGCAGTTAGATGTTTTTTGGCTCATGTTTTATGAACATAGGTTTTATGTTTTTGTATATGTCCTAAAATATAATTAAACTATTGCCAACTGCTGATGATTCCTCTAATGGAAGAAAGCCGATGTTTGGGTAATATAAAATGGAGGATAGTCCAAAAATGATTAATATTTGGCATTTGAGTGTTTGTGTACTCATTTTTTTTCCAGCAAATCTTTGCTGAGCATCTTTGTGTGTCAGGCACCGTGCTGGGCACTAGAGACATTTTTATACATCTGAATAAAAGCATGGATGCCAATTTAGAATTTCATCTTAGATAAAATGTTAGAGGTACAATGTAAACAGTAGAGAAGCTATTGAGAAGCTATTTTTCATCCTATATTTCACTCCTCCCAGAAGTCTACTTTTGGTGGGGACTTGATATTTTCTCTTAGGTTAATCTAAGGTATAATTTCTCTCAAGCTCCACTTGGAGGAATCCTCCTGGATTAGTTGGTATCTTTGTATGAAAACTGCATGGAGGGTTTGGGATGTCAACAGAGCTGTCATTATGTAAATGTTAGCTGATTAATTAAGATAAAATGTTAGTTGCTAACGTAATTTCTGAGATATATAGTCAGCCCTCCATATCCTCGACTTCTGCATCTGCAGAATCAACCAACCACGGATCAAAAATATTTGAAAAAAATTCAGAAAGTTCCAAAAAGCAAAATTTGAATTTGCTGTGCACTGGCAACTATTTACATAGTTTTAGGCATTATAAGTATTTTAGACATAACTTAAAGTATATGGGAGGATGTGTGTAGGTTATATGCAAATACTATGCCATTGAGTATCCCTGGAATTTGGTAAGGCGGTTCCTGGAACCAATCCCCCTTGGATACTGAGGGCCAACTGTAAGTAATGATTTATATAGAACAAGTGTTCTCAATGCACCAGGAGGCAAGTTCTGCCTTTGACAAGCCATATTGTCTGGTCAGATGACTAAAATTGAATTGTACTATAAAGGAAAATCTCAATACATATGAAAAAGATTTAATGAATAGGAATTAGTGCTCTTTTAGAATAGACAGGAAGTCACACGCTAACCAATAAATGGTATTGTGTAACTCTTTTGTCTCTTGAAGCTAATACTTCTAAATGGTTACAGTAATGATGCTGTTGATCATTCCAGAACTGCTGTGGGTTAGTCAGTTTTCTTAAAGATGGAAGCACAGAGTTTCAGGTATCCCCTCCACAAAACAGTAAATAGAATATCTGAAACGCAAACTAATACCTAAAATCTAAAAGTTAAGGAAAACACAGAGGACCTACATATTGATGAAGGTTAGAGTGCAGAAGTAGAGACCTGGAAAGTAGTAGTCTTAAAGGGATACACACACACACACACACACACACACATACACACAATGCATGTATACACATATACTTCTTTTAGATGATAAAGAAGAGTGACAGGTGGTTAAGCTTCATTCCTATGTATTAGTTTACTTTTCCACTGGACAGACCCAATGATTAGGTAAAGCCTACTAAAGTCTAATGTCATTTAAGGGACATTCACCAGATCCTCCTGCTTAAAGTATCATTCTTTCTATTATATTTGTATTAAGATGTTATCTTCCTAAGTTCTTTGTCAAAATATAAAAAAAAGGGTGACATGTAGGGCATCGTGACTGTATAACACAAAGACATTTCTCAGATTAACTCAGTATTGCTCAGCATAAAGGCAAAGACATGGGAATTAGAAAGATGAGCAATTTTGGTTGGGGGCTGAGGGGCGAGGGATGATAGGAAGCTCCTGTAGATGGGATGCAGCCCTAAAAGAGGTAACTAAGGGTGTTGGGGAGATGGGAATGGATAGAAAGACTTGGGCAGATGAAGCTCATGGAGAGGCTTCTCTCCTCTGGATGGTGGCCTGTACTGTCGTGAGCCACTCTTGGTAGTGCTATCCTGCACACTTTCCCACTCGTATTAAGCAGGACATATAAAATTGCAGAGCAAATTGTTCTACCTGCCTTAAGTAGCTGCTTTGAAGATTACTGAGGTGATACTTAAAAACGCTGGGGATAAAAGGTTCAATATAAATGTTTGTGTACCCTGCCAAAAAGAGCTCTTTTTTTTTTTTAACATCTTTAATGGAGTAAGATTGCTTTACAATGGTGTGTTAGTTTCTGCTTTATAACAAATTGAATCAGTTATACCTATACATATGTCCCCATATCTCTTCCCTCTTGCATCTCCCATCCTCCTTATCCCACCCCATCCCACCCCTCTAGGTGGTCACAAAGCACCGAGCTGATCTCCCTGTGCTATGCGGCTGCTTCCCACTAGCTATCTGTTTTACGTTTGGTAGTGTATATATGTCCATGCCACTCTCTCACTTTGTCCCAGCTTACCCTTCCCCCTCCCCATATCCTCAAGTCCATTCTCTAGTAGGTCTGCATTGTTAATCCTGTCTTGCCCCTAGGTTCTTCATGACCATTTTTTTTTTTTTTAGAAACTATATATATGTGTTAGCATATGGTATTTGTTTTCCTCTTTCTGACTTACTTCACTCTGTATGACAGTCTCTGGGTCCATCCACCTCACTACAAGTAACTCAAATTCATTCCTTTTTATGGCTGAGTAATATTCCATTGTATATATGTGCCACATCTTCTTTATCCATTCACCTGTTGATGGATACTTAGGTTGCTTCCATGTCCTGGATATTGTAAATAGAGCTGCACTGAACGTTTTGGTACATGACTCTTTTTGAATTATGGTTTTCTCAGGGTATATGCCCAGTAGTGGGATTGCTGGGTTGTGTGGTAGTTCTATTTTTAGTAGTGGTAGTTTGATAGGGATTGCATTGAATCTGTAGATTGCTTTGGGTAGTTGAGCCATTTTCACAATGTTGATTCTTCCAACCCAAGAACATGGTATAGCTCTCCATATGTTTGTATCATCTTTAATTAATCTTCAATTAATCTTCTTAATTAATCTTTAATTTCTTAATTTCATCAGTGTCTTGTAATTTTCTGCATACAGGTCTTTTGTCTCCTTAGGTAGGTGTATTCCTAGATATTTTGTTCTTTATGTTGCAGTGGTAAATGGGAGTGTTTTCTTAATTTCACTTTCAGATTTTTCATCATTAGTGTATAGGAATGCAAGAGATTTCTGTGCATTAATTTTGTATCCTGCTACTTTACTACATTCATTGATTTGCTCTAGTAGCTTTCTGATAGCATCTTTAGGATTCTCTATGTATAGTATCATGTCATCTGCAAACAGTGACAGCTTTACTTCTTCTTTTCTGATTTGGATTCCTTTTATTTCTTTTTCTTCTCTGATTGCTGTGGCTAAAAGTTACAAAACTGTGTAGAATAATAGTGGTAATGGTTGAATAATAGGGTGATGGTGGCCTCGTAGAATGAGTTTGGGAGTGTCCCTCCCTCTGCTATATTTTGGAAGAGTTTGAGAAGGATAGGTGTTAGCTCCTCTCTAAGCGTTTGATAGAATTAAGACTGGTGTTCTTAAAATAAATGTAAACACCTATTGTTCCTGATACCTTCATCCCATTATTTGGGAGCTACCACATTGGCAGCTGGACAAAACATTAGTATTTGATCCTCTGTGATGTTTTTTCTCGGAATTTCCCTGAGAAATTCTCTGCAGGGATGAGCCATGTTAGGTTGGGTCAGTCATGTCATATAGATGTAAAGTCAGGACAAGCACCCAATCCAGGAGCCTCAGGCAGGGCTAGGTCACTTACTGATGCTCAAAACCACAGTGGTTAAGAGCCCAGCAAAGCAAATGCAGAAAGGTGCATACACACATTAGTAGATCTAGATAGAACTTAATTTCATTTTTGCATAAATATGAATTTGGTCTAATTTCAAAAATTATAAAATAATCATTCATGGTTTGCTATTGGTTTTGTTTCTAATAATGCTTTTGGGTTAGGAGTAGGGGATCTGTAGAGTTCTTAGGGCATGGAAGTGTCACAGTCCTGTCCTAGCTAAGAGAAGTAGCAGCTGAGAGCCATGAGTGCTTCCTCTTGTGGCTGCAGGAATAGGTCAGTGATTCTAAGTGGGAAGACTTCCTGAGTATAATCTGTAATTTTGTTCTCGCCTTTTTTTTCACCACGTCAGAGACCTATGCTTTATACAATTGAGTGCTCAAAGAGTAAAACCTGGATCAAATCACCAATTTGTATCTTATCCTGCAGCATGGCCTGATGGAACAGCAATGGTGTGATTGGGGAATTTCAAAGGGAGTAGCAACTTACAGGGGAGAATATAACAGATAAGGTAGACCTGGACCATCTTCTTATTTTATTGGGCTACGTTGAGTAGAAAAGAGGAAATTGAAGGGAAGGATCGGGGGGGGGTCCCCATTTCTATAAAAGGGGAAAATAAAGGTTCAGATATTGTATGGGGCAAGAAACAGGGCTTCTAGAAAATAGTTATAAGTTAGCAAATCTGTTTCTTCTTTTCTCCTCAGGGTGGGATCTGTTTTCTTTACCACTTGCATTTCTCCCCACAAATGGTGGACTTTGCCTTTTAAATAGAACACTAGAAATAGTATACCTGAAAATTCTCCAGAAGGAAAGAAGGAAATTTATATACCTGTCTTGCCTGTGCAGGATCCTAGGTAACAGATATGTTTAAATATATGACTAATGATATGCTGTAATTCCAAGCAGTTGGGCTTCAGAATAGGAAAAAGGATTTTCCAGAGAATGAAAGAAGATGGAGATGGAGCTTAAACATGGTAAAGGTCTCCTGATACTGGGGTTGTTTGGAGGAAGGAAAGTGGATCTCTAACTCTTCCAGGAAACAAAACTAGAAGGCCAGAACCACCTTTCCTTTTGTTCTTGTCTGTCTGCAAGAACCTCTGCTTGCCCACAGAAAGAAACTTGACAACACTTTGGCCTATAAACACCAGCATACCGACTGTACTAAATCTCTGCCCATCTATTTTGGGTAAGCTAGAGGAAAAATAGCAGACTGCTTAGGAGGAAGCTTGGGGGCCCGCCAAGGCCATGCCGTACAGGTTTCCAAGCAGAGCTATGGCTGAATCAGAAAAAGCGTGTCTGAGTTGGGCCCAGATACAAGGACTACTCCTCTCAAATTTCTCAGCTTATCTCACAGGAAGAAGGAGTATGGATTCAGCGTAACTCGCCACTTCTCAGAGGTCATCCAACAGGCCATCAAACCACATTTTGTTGAAGTTTCATGAAACTTAGAAGGGGATGTTGGTGGCGGTGGTCTCTGTATTCTTTTTAACTTTGCCATTGGGCCATCTAACAGCTCATATACCCTTTTCAGTGAAGCCAGAGATTCCTAGTGGAGAAATAATTAAAACAGCTGGTATTTTCCTGAAGCTGTTTGATGTTTCAACAGCTCCAGTGAGTGGCTGCACAGCAGTGGCGTTCACACTGCTGTTAGCATGGAAAATAAAGAGACTTTGAAAAAGAGTATTTTCCTTATGTCAGGTTGTTCCCAGTTTCTGGACCTGATAGCTAGATGAGTGATTTATTTTTCTTCAACCAGATGTGGATTGAATCGGTAACAGGGTCATCTATTGGATATAGAATAAAATAACTCAGAAAAAAATGTCACCAAATTTCAAACCCACATGTAAATAAATCTAGGGGCCTCTCTCTTCTTGTTCTTGTTTTTCATAGGAAGGATCTAGGTTACATCTGTCAAAATCCGTTAGCTTTTCAGAAAAATAGTTTTCTGTCCTAAATCTTGGATGTGATTTTAAAAAATGCATGTTTTAAATATAAGCATTTTAGGAGTATGCTTCTTGTTTGTCCTGGAAATGACCAAGGCTCAGTAAGTTCAAAACTGTTCAATAATGATGAGAGTGCTCATCTTGAAATCATACTGATAACATTTTAAAGTATGAAATTTTCACATAAAGAAAAGCCATATTTTTAAGACCAGTTGTATTAGTCAGCTTGGGCTGCCATAACAAACAGCATAAATTAGGTGGCTTAAATAGTAGAAATGTACTTCTCACAGTTCTGGAGGCTGGGAAGTCCAAGATCAAGGTGCCCGCTGATTCAGTTCCTGGTGCGAGCTCTCTTCCTGGCTTACATACAGCTACCTTCTCCCTGTGTCCTCACATGGTGGAAGGAGAGAGATATCTGGTATATCTTCTTCATTTATAAAGACATCCATTCTGTGAGATCAGGGCTCCACCCTTTTGACCTCCTTTAACCTCAGTCACCCCCTTAAAGGCCCTATCTCCAGTACAGTCACATGGGGGTTAGTGCTTCAATGTAGGCATTTTGGGAAGGACACAAATCAGCCCACAGCAGTAATTCTGGGTAGGGTGAAACCTTTTGATGTAAGTAAGCCTTGATTCAAGAAACAGATCATTCACAGGCCACGTCGAAGTAAAAATCTATATAGTTTTGATTTTCTTTTCTGGGGGAAGAGACATAGCTACATAAAAGCGTACCTCCTTCTCTCATACTGCGAATACACTTTAAATTCAAAACAGGTGATATAAAATAGAGTCATTTTAAGAACTTATTTGAACTCCATATTCAGTTTGATTTAGAGAAAGAGAGAAAGGGAGGGAGGGAGGGAGATGGAAGAAGGTTGTTGGGGGAGAAAAGAGAAATGTTGAAAAAAGAGGAAAATAAATAAATGGAGACAAAAATGGTCTCAGAGAAGGACAGACACTCAGGAGAGATAATGAGAGACTGTGTAGAAGGGTAGGTGATGGAGGTTCACAGAAGGATGGATCAGTGAGGGGTGAGATTGGAGGATGAGCCTATCACTGTCTAGTACAGGGGTTAGTAGAGGCTCTGGTGTCAAGTGCCTGGGTTCAAAACCTTCACCGTATCACCAGTTATTCACTGTGTGGCCTTGAGCAAATTACTTCATCTCTCTGAACTCAGTTTTATAATTATAATGCTTTCCTCATTATATTACCTGCTGTTCCTGAGGTAAGGATTAAATGAGATAATACTTAGTGCCTAGCAAATAGTAGGAGCTCAGTAAATGTTAACTATTCTCATTAATTGTTTCCCTCTGACATGTGGTCTGTAGCTATTGTTGATAACTCCTTACATGGGGAGCTCATTGAGGTTATTTTGCTCTGTGCCCCTGAATCCGTTCCCCATGCTGGTTATGGATTCTGAGTTATCGTGCATATCACATTATAGCAGGCATCTCGATTTAATGTGGAGTCCCCGTACAATCTCCCCCACCCTGGATTATAGATATTAAAGATGGTATCCTTGATGGCAAGCCTCTTACTGAGGCTCATTGCAGTTGAGGCTCAATAAAGATCTCTTAATGGATAAATGTCACTTGATATATCCATTCATGTATTTAAGAGAATGAGTTGGATTTGAAGTCATTTGAATCTATTTGTGTTAAACATGATTTGGAAAAATTACAAATTTTCTTAATCCTAAATTTCCCCTTTATTAAAGGGATATTCAAGATGTTTGTGGAATCCGATTCACCACGTGAATGAAAGCTCTAAATGTGTTCTTGTTTATCTTCCTTTCTTGCCTTTTTTTTAATACCAAATTCCTGTGTTTGGAGAGAGGCAGTTCCTTTGGGGACTTTATCTTGTGACCAGAAGCAGAAAGTGTATCAGTAACCTGCTTTGAGAAATTTGCAGTTCAGTTTAACAGATGATGCAGCTGGGAAGAGGGTCAGCTAAGACAGATTTGAGAGGTGCCTGTTCCTCAGCCTGGTGTTCCTGGGGCTGCAGTCCTGATTAATGTGGCTCTGCGTGTGTTTTAGAATTTGTGAAAGGTGTATAGGTAAACTGAGGCATGACAAAAAAAAAAAAAACAAACAAGCCCTGGTTTTTATTCATGTCATTCCTTCTTTCTGTTCTCATTTTTATTTTTTCATGTTTCCTCTTTCTCTTGGCCTTCTCTTTTCCTGCTTACTGCCACATTTCAAAGAACATGGCCTGTTTGGATTTTAACATTAGTTCTGAGAAGAGACTCGTAACACAGGCCATGGAGAGGAGGTATGCAGAGAAACAGAGCAGCAAAAAGAAAGCAATTCAAGTACCTGTGAAACCAAAACTGTGCTTCTGGTTACTTTCTGCCTCTGTTGAGGACTTTTACAGCAGATACTTTGTCGTTTCATTTTACATAGTGATCTCCTTTCTCCTTGACTTTTAAATTCTCTCCCTCTCTCTGCTATTGGTCGTACTCAAGACGGCATACTTATATACTATTACCATGTCTGCATGAATAAATGTACTCCAAACCTGTTGTCTGATATATTACACCAAGAATCTCATCATCAGAATCTTATCTGGGGGGCTGGGAGGATGGCAGGATGGAGGATTTGGGTGATACACTTTGCAAAAGTTATAGGAGGGCAAGGAAAAGAGTTTCGATTATGGAGCACTGTAGTTCCCTTGAGAAGTATTTATCCTCATTATGACTATTTGCATTCCACACAAAGCTTCAGTTTCTCCCTTTCTGCTTTTCTCATTTTTTCTGAACCACTCTGCTGCTTGGATTGGCCTAACTGAGGATTTCTGGGTTGTAGTTCTAGGCTTGTATGCTTCTTGCGAGGAGTGCCTCCCTAGACTGACTTGGCAGCTCTGCAGTCAAGGATGTGGTTGGCACACTTTCTCTCCTGTTAGTATCCTGTTTCAATTAGTGTTGCATGGCAGAGTGAGGGAGTGTCTACAGCCTCGTGGGGGAGTGACAGCAGAAACCTGCTTTTTGTCTGGTGACCCTACAGGGACTTCTCCATCAGGATTTGAATCTCTGCTGCACAACTCACTGCATCTCATTCTCTGCTAATTTGCATCTTAAGCGAAGCATCTTACTTTCTAGTCATCCATATTTATGATCTATCACAGTACATGGGTGACTCCTTTCAGTGCAATTTTCCAGTGCCATTCGTCTGTGTATTCCAAATTAGGGCCACCCTGATAAATAGGCAAATAGTTTAGCAGATTTCAAACAGGGATTAGATAAACAGGCGTAAATAAGAATAAAATAACACTTGTGGCAAAGCCAATTTAGAGAAAAAAAGCATTTTATGTCAACATCTGATCACCTTAAATAACATATTAATAGTAGTCATAAAAAGTGCCTTAATATTTGTATAGCATTTAAAAAATATACCAAGCACTTTCACATGTATTTTTTTATAATGTGTTCCCCTCTCAAAACCTGTGAAATTTGGCAGGATGGGAATGCAGATGATAGAACTATCAAGGAGATAAAAGATGTCAAAAGTTTGAACAGACCTGAAACCCTAACCTTCTGTGTCCTAGTCTTATATGCTTGTCACTATAACATATTGTTTTGATAGAGTAATTTTAGACTGGATAAATGTTTAGAAAATTCTGTTCAATCTAACAATAATTGAACCTCCACATATGGTATTGTGTTTGGTTTCATGTACAAAGATGAATAAGAACTGAACCTTCACATTTCTCCTGCTTACTAATTTCTGCCACTAATATTCATGCTCGGAGATTAGCTTGGGGTTGTATGGTCTGGATATTCAATTTAGCATCATCTCTCTCCAACAGCATTCTGAGATGGAACTAGTTCGCATGCTAGAACTGGGGTTTGTGTTTTCTACTAAACCAAGAAGAACCTGCATCGTAGTACACACTTTCTGTTCTTAGATTAATAGAAACAGCTCTTTGCATATGTTCACGGAAATGAATCCTAGGGAAGCCTGGATGGCAGTTCAGCCATCTTGATGTCCTTTGACAGGTGTGTCAGTATCCACTTAATGCAATAACTTTGTCTTGCCTTTACTAGAAAAGTGTGGCTCTGGTGGGGGAGGAGAGTGTATGTGGGAGAGAGTTTGGAAGGAGGGAGAGAGGTTGAAGAAATCTATGGTTTAGAGTGACCTTAAGAGATACTGTATGATTCCTGATCATCCCTTACTGGAATGTTCTCCCCTACCTTGAAAAATACATTTCTTAACTTGTAGTGACCGTCTGATTTTTTTCCTTTCTTGTTTGGATGTTTGGTCTATAGTTATAACTCTATTTTTAATCCTCAGTTTCTTATTGTTAGCATAAGATATGGCTTTTTCCCTCCTCCTTTTTTCTTACCTTCTCAAAAGCACAAATGACCTAATTGCTAAAACAGATGCCAATATTTTTTCCGTTCTCATATTTCTTTACCTCAGCATAATAGCAGCCAGAAATTACCAAGCCCTCTTTCTTAAAACTATCCTTCTCTTTAAACTTACAAGTTTCCTATCCTACAAGTTGTTCTTTTCTCCATCTCACCATTCTTATTCCTGCTGTAAGCTCCTAAATGTGGACACTACTAGATTCTGTTCTCTCTATATACTATTTGTATTCTCACTGGATCTTTTATTTATATCCACTGGTTGAATAATCACCTATATGACAGTGATTTACAGATCAGTAGAGCCTACTACATCACTTTAGATAGATGATTCCCAACTTCCTCTGAGATACCCTTATTTATAAAAATAGAACTACCATATGACCCAGCAATTCCACTCCTGGGTATATATCCAAAACAACCAAAAACACTAATTTGAAAAGATGCATACACCCCAGTGTTCATAGTGTTATTATTTACAATTACTAAGATATGGAAGCAACCTAAGTGGCCATCAACAGATGAATAGAATATGCAATGGAATATTACTCAACCATAAAAAAGAACTAAAACTCTGCCATTTGCAGCAACATGGATGGACTTGGAGGGCATTATGCTAAGTTAAATAAGTCAGACAGAGAGACAAATACTGTATGATATTGCTTACATGTGAAATATAAGAAGTACAACAAATGAGTGAATGTGACAAAAAAGCAGACTCACAGATACAGAGAACAAACTAGTCGTTACCAGTGGGGAGAGGGGCAGGACAGGGGTGGGGGAGTGGGAGGCACAAATTATTGGATGTAAGATAGGCTTAAGGATGTGTTGTACGTCATGGGGAATATAGCCAATATTCTATAGTATCTGTAAATGGAAAGTAACCTTTAAAAATTGTATAAAAATTTAAAAACTTAAAACAATTAAAAAAATATTAAGGAAAGAAAAAGAAAATGTTCCCCAAATACCCATATTAAAAGACAAAACCAAAACAACAAAGTAAAAAATGTATTATCTTTTCTGAACGAAACCTTTTCTTGTTCCTCTATTTTCTATCTTGGTTAATGCTATCACAGTTAGAATTGAGACATCTTTGACTCCTCTCTCACACTCCAAATGTATTTGTTTACTAAGACTATTCCAGTTCTTAGGTGTCTCTCAAAATTCTAGTCATCATTCCCATTTTACTGTCCTACTCTGGGTGTTCATCACTTTTCCCTTAGACTATTTCAACAGCTTTCTAACTTTCCCATAGTTTACTTGTAACTTTGTGTGTGGATATGAATTTCTTTTCAAATAGATAGAACTCTTTTAAAAATATATCTTATATTTCCTGTAGTAACCAGGACAGCTCCTTATGCATAGTAGGGAACTCTATAAATATTTGTGAATTGTTTTTTTAAATCATCGTTGAGTTTCATCTGAATTAAGATGGCCTGTGAAAAGGGAACCCTCTTGCACTGTTGGTGGGAATGTAAATTGATACAGTCACTATGGAGAACAGTAGTATGGTGGTCCCTTAAAAAACTAAATATAGAACTACCCTATGACCCTGTGATCCCACTACTGGGCATATACCCTGAGAAAACCATAATTCAAAAAGAGTCATGTACCACAGTGTTCATTGCAGCTCTATTTACAATAGCCAGGACATGGAAGCAACCTAAGTGTCCATCGACAGATGAATGGATAAAGAAGATGTGGCACATATATACAGTGGAATATTATTCAAGCCATAAAGAGAAATGAAATTGAGTTATTTTTAGTGAGGTGGATGGACCTAGAGTCTGTCATACAGAGTGAAATAAGTCAGAAAGAGAAAAACAAATACCGTATGCTAACACATATATGTGGAATCTAAAAAAAAAGAAAAGAAAAAGGTTCTCATGAACCTAGGGGCAGGACAGGAATAAAGACGCAGACATAGAGAATGTAGAGAATGGACTTCAGGACACGGAAGGGAGAAGGGTAAGCTGGGATGAAGTGAGAGAGTGGCATGGACATACATACACTACCAAATGTAAAATAGATAGCTAGTGGGAAGCAGCCACGTAGCATACGGAGATCAGCTTGGTGCTTTGTGACCACCTAGAGGGGTGGGAGAGGGAGGGTGGGAGGGATATATGTATATGTATAGCTGATTCACTTTGTTATACAGCAGAAACTAACACACCATTGTAAAGCAATTATACTCCAATAAAGATGTTATAAAAAGAAAAAAAAAAAAGATGGCCTAGAGGCAAGCTGGGATTTTCCAGGAAGAATTCTGATTGAATTCTTTTCTGTCTTCTGTGCTGGAAACCTCCTGGCAGAGAATGCTGCTCTGGCTAGACCTGCTCAGGCTTCTTCAGTGTGGTGGGCAGAGGCTTGCTTCTGGGCATCTCCAATTGATAGTTAGCACTAACTTTTTGGATTGTGCTGTAATATTAGGTAAATATCAAGTTTCATTATGGATATCCTCTACTTCTGTGTGAAATCTTCTTTGATATTTAAATATTTACATATATTACATATTCAAATCAAGTTGCATTATGAGTATGTAATGCATGTGGGTATGTGAGATTTAAAGATGCAAACATAATCTACTTTGCACTGAAGTAAAATGTTTCTTGCCACTACTGAGAGAACTTTGAGTATCCATGTGATAATAGGTGGCTGCAGTAAGTTAAGGAACAGTGACTTCTTTTATATGTAGGTCAGTTTCTTAAATGAACATGTGGGGTAAAAATTGCAAAGTCAAAATAACACTAAAATTCCCTTAAGCAGTCATTACCTAGGACATAACCTATTGTTTCATTGAGTCCAAAATATCCACATTTTCATCTCAGTGTTTGAAAAATTGCTCTTTCCTTGGTTGAGAAACAGATGACTAACTTTTGTTTACAGGATACAGTAACCTGAAAATGCATATTGTTAACAGCCAGAATCATACACAGCATGATGGGATGCTCAGATTGTGAGACACATACATGAACTGTGATGACACAGGGGACATGTAGCCACATCTCCCATTTCTAGCACCCTAGTCTACCCTCTGTCCTCATTGAGGGAAAAAGCAAGGAAAATCACCTGCCCTCTTTATTTTTTAAATTGTTGAGTGCATATAATTAATTTTGTATAAGTTAAATGATCTTAGGCTACAACTCCATTGAATATCCAAACATTTATGCATAGAACAAATTTTGGACATCCTGATAATTTTTACATGAAGTAATTAAATGCTATTCACTGCTTGGTTTGTGTTCAGAACACTTCTAACACCTGAAACAACTTTTAATTTTTCATCATTAGCAATGAGTCTTGAAGATGAGATGTAAAATTTAGATTCTCCCCCAAATTAAAGATTACATGATCTTTATTATCATTTTTTAAATAAAGAGGGATGTGTTACACCACCCTACCAGGACCTTGGCCACAATAACCGAGACGTATGATATTGTACTTGGGAATTTTTTAGCCTCATCAACCTTGAAAAGGAATAATTACTGAATTTACTTTCATTATACAGCCCAGTTTCTTCTGGAATATTGTCATTTACTATTAAATAATGGGTACATTTTGCTTCAATTTTTTTGAATAAGCTTAAATAATCTTGTAAGACTCCTAAGGAAGCAACATTCTATACTAAGAAATTGCTAATACAACATGAGTTGTAATTATCTAAGTAACTTTTTAAACTGGTCAAATTTTCTTAAAATAAGTGGGTGTAAAGTTCAGCAGGATCAAAGGTAATTAATGTTTTCTAGCAGTAAGTGTGATAAATACTTGCTTGTTAAGTCAATTACATCAAGACAAAACTTGATTGTGAAGTAAGAGTGTACTCTAAGTAAATTACAGGTAGCATTCATGTGACAGATCCACTAATTTGCCACTTGTTATTCCAGCAAGACTTGAAAAATTAGATAGCTGAAGTTACTATGAGGAAGACAGTTTACTGCAGAGGTGCCCCAAGTGAAAACTTTAGACCTAACTTTTGCCTGTTGATTTTTGCCAAGTAGTCACCTGGGGTGTGTTTTGAAACAATCTATGCTCATTCACACCAAAGCAATAATTGTATAGAAAAATTAGAAACAATTACACATTCTGCTTCTTGGTAATATAATGCTATTTGCTTAAGATGTGCAAGTACTTGCTGCAGAGTATCAGTGCTATTGACCTAAAATAAGAGTATAATAGAAAAATCTGTGGAAGAAATAACAGCATTCCCGGTTGAACTGAAATTTAATGAGGACGGTGGAGAGATGTAATTGTGTACTACCTAACTCAACTTTTAATTTAACTGGAATTTGTAATATGTGTTCTAAAGTTATTGGTACATAGCAAAGTAAGTTACAATCTTCTCCCCATTTTGGGGGTTAAAAAAAGAATTGAACCAAAGTTGGAAAAATAAAAACTTTACTACATGGTCCATACTTTTACATTCACATGGTTAGGAATTTTTAAGAAGGAATTCAATTTATTTGAAAGTTAGTTATGGTTTATTTAATAGTATCCAAAGAGAAATATTCACATTATTTATTATTTCACCAATTGTGGGTCCACTTGACACTGTAATATACTCTTGTTTAGCATTCAGATGCCATGTTTTTCCCAGATATGGGTGTTTTCAGCCTTTGACTTTTATTGATAAAGTAGTTGAAAGTGTCTGTGGAAGATGAAAAGTATCTCAGATTACAATTAGTTGGATTTTCTTTTAAGTTTGATATTCTGTCTCAAATAATTAATTTTATATGTATATATATATATATATATATATTTCCCTTGCTATCTTATTAACTTACTTGTTTTTGGTGACTAGGCTTAACTTTTCAAAGTTAACCTCAGTTCCCTTTTCACCTGGGAATTGTTTAGATTCTGTGAAATACTGTAGTAGATTCACAGCATGAGTAGAAAAAATTTCAACACTGAACTTCCCAGAAAAAATTCTGAAATGGTGCATAGTATTAATGATAAAAACCAAGCACACTTATAGTGGAATGGGTAATGGGAGAACGCTCTCTGTAATGGGAGAACGCTCTCTGTAATGGGAGAACGCTCTCTGTAATGGGAGAACGCTTGGACAGTTCTGGCTTTCAAGTTAGAAACACTCTCTCACAGATACATTTTCTCTTCTGCTGCCATGTATTTCTCTCAAGACCCTCCTTCAAAGTTCCCAGTGACACATAGGTAAGAACCTGAACTAGAACTAGGTAGACCTAGGTTCATGTTCTGACTCTGTCCACTACTTACTAGTCATGAGACTCCTATCAAGATGTTCCACCTCTCTAGCTAAAATGTATTATATGTTGATAATACAAGGGTGATGACAATAGTGCCTATTTTACAGGGTGGTTGTGAAGGTTATAGGAGCTAATGTTTGTAAAACACATAGCACAAAGCTTGGCTCACATAGTAAAAGCATACTAATAATTCTTTCCAGAATTAAGAGCAAGGCTCCTGCTTATCTCAGCTTCATCAATTACCCATTCCACATCTCCCAGTTTGCAAAGAAGGAGGAGAAAAATATATCCTCTACACATTTTCCTTTCGTTTCTCTCCTCAATATCATATTCTTTATCTGAGTCCCAATTTTTCTTTGCCTAATTGATAGTGATAATGTTAAATAACTGAAATGATGATGATGATAAGAGCCACTCACCCACAGATCTGAGCACTTATTATGTTATGTGCCAGGAACTACGTTAAGCGTTTTAGCTGCATAATAATATTTAATCCTCAAAGAATCTTGATCTGAAAAAAATTAAGATGCTTATTTTATAAATGAAACATATATTTAGTGGGTGAATAAGCAATCTTTTACTACTTTTCATGAATAAACTACCAGTATCCCGTACTATGTAATAATGAAATTGGGGGTAGGGTTGTAATTCACATTTTTCTGAGGCCAGTCCCCGAAATCCATTTCTAAATAACAGTAACAACAGTATCAACAGTTAACTTTACTAGATGCTTGTGGCAGGGATTGTGTTAAAAACCTCACATTGTTATCTCTTAATTCTTGTGCCAATCTCATGAAGTACTACTATCATTCCACTTGTACATAGTAAGGAACTGAGGGTAAATACCTTGCCCAAGTTTATGAGGCTGGTTTGTGGGGGAGCCAGGTTTTGACCCCAGGTGATCTCATTCCACAGTTAACCAGTACGCTGCTCCTTCCCCCAGCACGTGTGATGATACGGATATATAATGGATCGCACACGGGTTGTATATCTTCTTAGCTCTAAGCAAAATTTTAACAATTGTCAATAAAATCATTTTTCTGTTTCTTACCTCTGTGCTTTTGCAATCACTGTCTTCTGTGATCAGTGTAATTCCATCCTCTTCTCTGTCAAACCACTCCTCTTTCATTCTTCCCTGCACAATTTGAATCCTGACTCCAGATCGTTTTTCTGGACAGACCAGGAAAAGAATGACATGGCATGTAATTCTCATTACCAATCACCCTTTGACAAAATTCACTAACTTAAGCCTGCATGTTTGTGTGATTTTTGCTTATTTTCTGTGCAGTATCAGGTGCAGAGTTGCTTCTTTGCCTTATGATTTTTTATAAACCTTGATTCAACAAGGGGTAGGAAATAGGTTACATCTTGGTGTCTCTCTGAAGCATGCTGTATGCCGTAAGAGCTTGGTAAATAGTCTTTGATGATTTTAGAAACCTAAGAGGAGCATAAACAGAAATGGAAACTGCCTTAATGATTTAAACCTGCGTGGGCACAGGTTTATTGTCTGTGTACAATTCCGCATACGAAGTGTTAATTTTGAGATTCCCTCTTACTCTGGAGGCATAGTAGAAATGATTAGGTTGAGAATCATAACCCTGATAATTAGCTCAGAGATTCTGAATCAGGATGTGTGCTGCAAAGAAAGTGATTTTTTGGAGCATTTGGCCCTAAGGGGTTGGATAAGCAGCTGTCTCAGATTTTATACCTGCCAGCATCTGGTTCGGTCAGTAGGTACTAGGAAATGTAACAGAGCTGCAGGGAGTTCTTCTCCGAACTCTGTCTTGACCTCTGGAGAGTAGGACAAGGCCCTGATTCTCTTTTGGGAACAGTTAGAAAAATATAGAATTATTTATATTGTATAACATTTGCAAAGTGCTTCACGGGCATTTTTTAAAGCTCTTACTCTCAACTCTATCTGAAGTGAATTTGTATGTTGTCTCCATTTTATAGAGTTTAGTAAGGTGCAGAAAGATGTAATTTCTTTGCTTGGGTACCCAAATGAGTTAACAGCAGGCCAGAACAAATACTCATATAGTTTTAGGGGCCATTCTGTTTTCTTTCAGTTTCCATGTTATCTTATTTCAAAGGCAAATAAAACCAAGAGGGGAGGAGAGCAGAAAAGGCAAATAGTAGAGTGATGAGGAGCAAAGATTTTAAAAGGGAGATGATTACTTATGTACTTCTCATTTTTTGAATCTCAGTGTGTGTTGGTTCTGTAGTGGTTTAAAAATGTATTCATACTCTGAAGTCTTTGGACTTTGAAATGTCCAAAGAAAACATTACTTTTATATTTCGCAACTCATATAATCTTGCTCACTGATATTTCCCCATTTGATCCCAACTGTGCTATGTAGTGGAGGAAAAAAACCACAAACCTAACCTATAACTTCAAACTTGGAGGGATTATGGTTCTTCAGACTCTGCCAGTTTAATCGATCTTTTGATTAGTTCACAGTCCTCCTCCTTTTCTCCCTTTCCCTTTTCCCAAAGTAGTTCTTGGGTTTAGGAGAAATACTGATCTCAGGGCACTGGGATATAAGAAGTGGGCCCTTGATCTTGTGCTGTTCTTGGCTGCAGGGTATCTGTGTTGCCCTTGGGGGAGGGTCGGCTGTTTCTGCTGAGGTGTGGTTGGTGGATAGTGTATTAGGTGTCCTGTTCTCCTGTTCCTATAGTTCATAACTGGTGTACCTCCTGTTCCTTTTTTTTCATGGCCTAGTTTTCATGAGGAAAACTAGGAGCCCATCCCCATTTCTCGTGGGTCCCACCTCGTTTCCTACTGACTCTAGAGAATGCCTACGGGAGAGCTGGCACTCCCTTTTGCTATCTGCCTTTTCCTTGCTGTCAGCATGTTTCCCAACAGATCTCAGCTACCTCTACTTCTACCTCAGGGCACAAGGGAACTTCCAAGTCTCTTCTATTACTACATAGGAGAGAAAGACAGCTTGAAAGTATTAACTTAGGTTCTTTCTCTGCCTATTGCCATCATTCTGCTTTGCTTTTCCTAAGTCAATGGTGCTAGTGGAATTGCTGCAAAGCTGTCTCTTCCTAGATTCCCAAATGAGAACTGGGGCAAAGTCTTTTTGCATCTCCCCCCCCCCCCGCAAGTTTCTAACACGTCTTCTTCCTCCTGGACTTGTACCTAGAGTGCTGAAGTCAGGATGTAAGAGTCTCATTCTGTTCTCTTATCTACTACTTTACACAACTTAAAAACCAGTTCCCCAGTCTGCTTGCTACTTTGTGTTCTGAGAGGAAAAAATTTTGCTGAGGAATCCACACATTGTTGGAAACATTTGTCCTTGGTGTATCCACATGAACAGTAGTCTTACAGTTGGACCCATGGATTTTAGTCCTGATTCTATGACTTTAAGCAACTTATTTAACCTAACATAGCCTTGTTGTCTTTTTCTTTATAATGGAATAATAATTGTATGCTTTACCATTGCTGTGAAAATTAAAATATGGCAAATTTATGAAAACACTCTGGGAGGAAACAACTCTAGTGGGGGTAACGTGCTCACTTATGAACACTTGAGGAAGCTCAGGGAGTAGAGTTTGAGGGTTTAACATCAATGACAGAATTCCCTTTCTTCCTTTCCTCAGGAATTCATGTTTGAATTTGTCCAGGGTTGTTCCTTCATAATTTCTTTCTGTATTTGCATCTATAATTAATTTGTGTTTCTGAATAGGAATCTAGTAATGTTTTTTAAATTTGTAATTTAAAAAACTTAACCCTGTATATCCCCTGATGGACATCAGAAGATAATGCAGAGTTCTAGAACACACAATCTGATAATTATAACACATTGTCCGTGTCATAAAAGAGTTAATGGGGAATATGCTGTAAAAGCTTTGATGGGTTCTCTGTGTGTCTTATAATGGAATCTGTATCCATAAGTATATTTATTTATGTTTACTCATACATAACTATATGTATGAGGTATATAATTCATATATATACATAAAACACATATATATACATATAAAATATAGCAACCAAAATACTCACATATATATACAATTTAGAAAAGCTGGTACACGATGAAAATCCAAGCTCATATGTACCCTATGTTGTGGGTCTGCTTTCTTAAATGAAGTAGATAAGATGTATATATAGATTTCTCTTTGGTAAGACCTTATTTTTTTCTATGCCATTAAAGGGTCTTCTCTATACTTACTCTCTCAGTTCTGATTTGGAGGTTTGCCAAAATAAAGTCCCACTAGCCACAAAGAAACAACGTACTTAGCTGATCTCTGTAATACTAGCTTTTGGAGACTTAATTCCCAAACCAAAAGATTTTGCTTAACCTTTTACAGATAGAATCACTTAGTTTGTGTAATGGAGAAGGAGAAATCAAAGAGAAAGACAGTTACAGCTAGATTGCTGTGATGATCTATATGATATAATGCATAAACATTTTTCTTTTTTAATGTTAATATCTATGTCCACAAATCCCTGAAGATTATGCCTTGGTCAAAAGTAATGGCCTTGGAGAAGTACATTTTAAATATTTGTTATGAAATCCTTCTTACTATAAGTATAGAAATCCTATACTTCTGAGTAGACTTATTTTCAATGAATGAAAATGGTCTTAAAAATGAAAATCCTCTAAGACACATAAATACTTACTGGTGTGTCTTTGAAATGAAGCTTTTAACCTGTGCATTAATTTTAGAATTGTATCTAATGGTTTGTGAGAACTAAGATGAAAACAATAAAATATAATCAATGTGCATTTTGCAAATCTTAAGCAAATTTTATATATATATATATATATATATATATATATATATACACACACACACATACTGTTGTTAAGGAAAAAATGAAAGAAGTCACAGTCATGAACATCAAACTCAGTATTCCTGACATATATCCTCTTGGATATGAAAAAATTCTGCATTATATTCTAAAGTAGGGAATTTGGTTTCAGCCTGAAGACCTTTTTTATACTAGTCTAACAAGGATGTATATTTCTGAGCAGGAAAAGAGCTTCACCTAATTTTGAAAGCATCACGAAAGATACAAAGACAGCATGATACCTAAAATGAATTACGAGGCTTCAAACTCAGAGTTTCTTTTTGAAATTGAATCCAAAAGAAAGTTACACATTGGCTGCATAATTTTTACCTGGAGGCCTTTAAGATTTGTTGCCTTCCTGAACAAGCACAATTCTAAGATCTATTGAGATCAACAGTAAAAATAAATATCTACTGGGCTTCCCTGGTGGCGCAGTGGTTGAGAGTCCGCCTGCTGATGCAGGGGACACAGGTTCGTGCCCCAGTCCGGGAAGATCCCACATGCCATGGAGTGGCTGGACCCGTGAGCCATGGCCGCTGAGCCTGCGCGTCCGGAGCCTGTGCTCTGCAACCGGAGAGGCCACAACAGTGAGAGGCCCGCGTAACACAAAA